>NC_051136.1:9979422-10004051 GCF_014839805.1 Manduca sexta
TAATATCGTTTGCAGACAATGTAAAAATATTTACATTATAATTATATGAGCAATATTTATTCTATATATGTTTAAAATGTTTGTTATAAAAATTTTGCTTGGTCTGAATATTTTCAGCACTTTTATTTATTTATAATTATGATCTTTCATCTTAGTTGACATAGATAGAGTGATTAGCTAGGCTAGGGCCTATATCGTCCTCATTGATGTGCATCGCGTTCTTTCGGTTATTTGAACAACGGATTATATTTTATTATCTTTTTATATCTGGCCACTTTGGTTAACCTTGAGCTTAGTTTTTGTTTACAAAATCTGGTGCACAAAAATAGCAATTTGAAGCTTTGAGTTTGGTCAGTTAATGACGTGCATGACCGTACATGATTGCTTAATACCTGTAGTATGCTCTGCCGCCTTTCCATCCCCACCACATGCGGCGTGGTTGCCGACGGCGCTGGATGCACTGCAGGTGTAGCCGCTGGAGGGAGGTAGGGGAAGTGAGGTCCACCTTCCGACACCTCACGCCACTATTCTCCCACGCCGCTATGGTCCCACATGACCCCTTGTCCCCGTTCAATCGCTGCAAAAATCGACGTATCTTTGTTTCAATGATCTATGTTCTGGGTTTGAATGAAGGGGGAGATAGAATATTAAGGATTGATGCGAGGATCAAGCAAAAGATTGATCGCTTATATTTATGTTATTGCAAATATATTATCAAATAGAGTTTGTTATGCTAATAAACTTACTTAGAGGGAGCTTTTAAGTTCCTACAATGTAGTGTCAGAGCAAACTACTATGTGAAAACATTTTCCCTAGACCTCAATAAATGAACTGCCTCTGTGGCTATGCATTAGGTCCTTATGTATATGAAATTGACGTTATGTATGGTAGGATTCAATGTCGATGTTTTTTCTTTACCAAAGAGTACATATTTCAGATCAAATTGGCCAGTACAATAATACATGAATATCATATATAAGAACCTAATATTAAGGTACAATTGCAGTGCTAAGGTTCGATCTCCGGGTCGGACAAAGTGATAATGAGTTTTTTTAATAATTATCAGCCCGAAATCTAGAATTTGTCCTCAATATGGCGATAGGCTCGCTTCCCTCACATCATAGGACTGAAAACAGGCGGTGGAAAGTGGGTGTACCAGTTGCGCCCCCGCCTATGTATTTAATTGTTAATAGACATAAGTGTATTCAATTAAGCAACTAAGAGCATTTTCCAAGACACGATAACTGTTTATATTTAGCTCTTTAAGAATAATAAATTCATTTCGTGTTAGGACATGAAGTGTTATGTCTCTAGAGGTTTACTAACTACGTCATTAGCTTGACTAATTTCCAAGAAACTCCAGTTTGTGTATTACTGTATCAAAATTCAATGTAAGAACATTTTACATATATCTCCTTGTTCATACGTGTGTGTTTTCTCGGAAAGGTATGCAAGTTCTTTGAGATATAGTATTGAATGTGGTTTTAATATTATAGAGAATGGACTATACAAAATTTTCATATAATGAAATACGTATATTTATTATATTTTATTAATACAAATGCTGCATTCTATATTATTTAATAAATATTATATTACCTTATTCTTTTGTTTTGTGATTTACTTTAATTATAACTACTCTAAGGGTTAGGAATTTATGTAAAGTGCCTCCATAACCTTTTAAAAATAATTTTAAAATGCCTTAAATATGATAATTCATTTACAAGTAATATTATTTTCCATTCTCCCAATCAAAACATCCTCAAGTTCAAAGACGATACTCTCTATCCATAAAACCACAGCCTAAAATATCCCTTATGTGACAAACATGTTTTTTTTTTTTTTGGATTAAAAAATTTATTGAATAATTTTTTTAATCCACTGAATTACTCTCTTTTTCTTTCTCGTTTTTATATCCATCCCATGGTTGTCTGGAAGACATTGCCTAGAGCAATAAGACCGCCATTTGTACATATGCCTTATGTCTGCTTTTCTTATTTGTATTATTTATTCTGTTTTGTACAATAAAGAGTATAAATAAATAAATAATTACCACTGGTATGATCCTGGGCATGGACTCCTGCATCTTGCTTTTGTTCATCTGATACTGCTTATCCAACACCTTGACCACCACGAACTCCCCGAGGGCAGCGAAGACGAACATCATGCATCCAGCCATCCAGAGATCCAGGGCCTGGTTTCAAGATATATATGTTTAGAATGTAAACATGGCGATGAAGCCACAGTAGCTAGTTTTGGCGTGATGCATTTTAGATTTTGGTATACCTGAATTTATTTAGACAGAAGAACGGCTTACTTCTTCAGGTAAATGATATATTTCGGATTACAGTGCAGATAAGTTTACCATCAAGCCTAGTGAATTTACTGTCATTTAGTGACCTTTTGTTGTGAAGAGAGATGATGAAGGGTGAAATGTTTATAGTATTCTGGTTGTTGGTCAAAGCGTCTCCTACTACAAAAGAACATGAAACAATGTACCAAGCCAGCGATGTATATTAAAAATCAAATTTAATAGTTCCATTACTTCCCATAGGAACAAAATATCCGGATAAAAAGTAGTAATGTGTTAATTCGGGACATGTACTATCCGTGTGTTAAATTTCCCAAATCCATTCATCAGTTTCTAAGTTTATTTCTAACAAACATTCGCATTTATTATTAAGATTAGTATTTAAGACAGCATATCATCATCTAAAACATATCATACTGTCCTCAATCAAATTATACCTTAAAAATACTCACTTTTACATACGCTACTGGTGGTATATCAGCTCGCAATCCTGTGAACATGGTGACCAGCGTCAACATGCAGGTAACAAGCAGAGTAACTCTACCAGGAATGGCGTCCAGGTCAAGCCAGAAACTGAACCAGGACAGCATCACGACAAGGGAGGACGGAGCGAAGGTCTGGATGAGATGGTGGCCGATCTGACGCTCAAATCTAAAGTATACTACTAATCTTGAGTAGTTACCTGAAAAAAAAAAGATATATTTTAAGTTCTAGATTTGAAGCTGTGTAGCTTATTCAAAACTGATGAGTTCATATAAGATAACTAATATCCAAGCAAAAGATCAATTAGCAAATGGATTCCCAGATAGTTCTGAATGCCTATTAGCAACGGTGCTATATACCTAACCTACTTTTTGTGATAATTTACCATTTTGCTGGTGGTAGTATATATTTTAAATCCACCCGGCTAGCGACCACCGTACACAAGGTGTTAAATCCCGCTATGGCCTACGTAAGTGTGTCACGTTCTAGCATCAATCTATATATATCCGGTTCTAACAAGTCAACATACTTGTGTCGACTGTCGAGGGGTAATCATCTCTCGTCAGTTGACACTCTATTGGACCCCACTCCACTTACCATCAGGCACAGTGGAGTCACTTTGCTGTGCCTTTATTAAAAAACAAAAAAATAACAAATTCGCTGTGCAAACATTTTTATAAGCGCTAATTTATGTGTTATTAAAAATGGTATTGATGCCTGAGCAGAAAACTTTAAGTGGAAACTGTTGTTATACCTACACTGGCAATAAACAAAGGTTCGGGACGCTAATGTATCAAAAACAAATATATCTGCACATGTATGCGGACTAGTGATGTTTATGAAAATTATCGATACGTTAAACGTTTATTTGGCAATGGAGAGTGAGTATGTTATCATGTATATTGCACCAGTTGCATCTATAGTTTTAAACAATAAACAGGTCATTAATGAAATGACAATATTTATTCTTTTGCTACTAGTGAAACCGGCTCTGAAAATACCTTGTAGAAAAAAAAACTGTAAAAGTTTTTTTTAATGTAGGTAGAGGAAAATCGAATGGCAAAATAACAAAAAAAAATCTAATGGCAAATATTAATGTTTTTTTTTTATTATATTATACCAATATATAGAAGTTAATGTTTGCGAAAATATTTGAATGTAAGTCACCTTACCACACATTCATTTGTATAAAATCTTAACTGACTCCCTTCTAGCCGAATTTGGCCACGGCGGCCAATTTCAATGGAGATCAACCAGGTACGCAGAAGATATTATAGTGCAATAAAAGCCAATCTCAATTATTCTTGGTCTGACCCGGGATTGGAACCTAGAACCTGAGCACGGCAGTCATACGCTAATCACGAACGCATTATAACTACGTCACCGAGGAAGTCTTAATAAAAATTACTAGTAAGCGAAATCGTGTTATAAGACTAATTTTATCGTAAGGCGAAAATTCTACAATCATACTTTCATTATAGTAAAACATTCACATGAAAGTCTGGAGAAAAAAATAATACACAAATAAAAATAGGACACCATCCACAGAAGTATTTTTTAAATAGCCATAAAAAATCCTTTTCTATTCTTTTTTAGTCCTTCCACCTGATTCAAAGGGTTTTTTTGCACATTGAATTACAAAGTATTTGATAAACATAAAAATTAACTTAGAGCTCAGTTACAACACTAGTACATACTAAAGGGACGTTAAATGTGCCTACAGGACGTGTCTGCCGACCTCTGAGACAAGATAACAAGATTACTACAGGCACGTAATACCACAAAAGGTTTTATTGAATCTACATTACACAAAAAAATGAAGTAGAAATTTCGGAAAATATTTTATTTAGTGTTCATCTTCTATATCTATACTTATAATAAATCTGTAGAGAGGTCAATTCTGTACATGAAATATATTTCCAAAATAACTATCAGGGGGTGATTAGGGATCGATACTAATGCCAAAAATGCAATTAGTAAAATTTTTGTCTGTCTGTCTGTCTGTCTGTATAACCGTTATAGAAACAAAAACTACTCGACGGATTTTAACGAAACTTGGTACAATTATTTGTCATACTCCTGTGCTGGTTATAGTATACTTTTCATCACGCTACAATTAATAGGAGCAGAGCAGTGAAGGGAAATGTTGGGAAAACGGGAGAAGTTACTCAATTTTTAAGCTTCCGTCGCGTGTGCAACCTTAATGGTTAAAGCTACACAGAAATCATGTGACGGAAATGTTCTCCTTAAAATTATGTAAAAATATCCCACGACAGCATATGTCTATCTTTTATGGTTGACTCACAATAACACGTGTAACTCCCGATAGCTTAGCAGTTCGAAGCTTTCTTATTATATTTGTCTACTCTTACGTTTATAACACTCTCAGTCATCCCCTGATTAAAAAAAGTTAACATTATTAAATATTCCATAAAAAGAATTATAGAAATCGGTATAGAAACACCAAAGTTATACATGAAATACGCTAATAATAAGCCATCATGCGTGAATACTGAATCATGCTATAAGGATTATTTTTGTATATATATAAGGTCGCGAACGCACAGGCATGCGGCTTGCTTGGCACCTAGAGGCTAGCGAATCACCTAGCGAGTAGCTTCGTAAAACGAACATTCTCGAACGTTCGCGACCGGCTCCATTTTTTAAGTCCGAAATCCACGCGGGCGAAGCTGCGAGCGGAAGCTAGTTTGGTATAAATCAGAATGGAAGAAAGGAGGAAATACCTCCTTTACGGCAGAAGTTTAGGAAATAAGTACTACAAATGCGAAAGCCTATTTTCTATTAAGTACTGCAGTATGGTTAAAATTTCATATCTAGGTATTTTATAGGAACGTAACTTTAAAAAATTAATTCTGGGATAAAACTTTGACAGGCGGAGTTGTGAAAAAAGTAGCCAATACTTAATATTGTATTGATTCCAAAGTATAATATGTTGTCTTAAATTTCACCGAAACAAGAGAGAAATAACAAGTTCTTAAGTTAAGCCACTCCGTGCGAAGTGACAGCATTATCCACTTTGTCGACAACAAAAGCTTTTAAGGATTAATACTGTTAAACCTACTATTAGACACACACGTTACACCTTTATCCCCAAATGGGTAGGCAGAAGTACCTCCAGAAGTTTTTACGACCGAATTTTCTCTCTGCGTGCTTTATCCTCTAAATGATAAGGTGACCCTATAACCATATCAGGAACAAATTTCAGGCCTGATACTGAGCAGAAGAATTCAGTAGCACTTTGCACGGATTCTAGGATCCAATATCTGGGATTCGAGCCTAGGGCCTTAGAACGGGAGTGGTATAGCATCCGAATACTATCATTATTATTTATTACTAGCTTCCGCCCGCAGCTTCGCCCGCGTGGATATCGGACTTCAAAAATGGAAGAGGTGCTCAATTTGTCGGGATGTTTTTTTAATGTATGGTGGTATGCAGGTGGTCCGATTGTCCGGTCAGGGTCTGATGATGGGATCCTGGTGAAATCGAAGGAACTTTTAACCATTAAGGTTGCACACGCGACGGAAGCTTAAAAAATGGAGCAACTTCTCCCGTTTTCCCAACATTTCCCTTCATTGCTCTGCTCCTATTAATTGTACCGTGATGAAAAGTATACTATAACCAGCTCAGGAGTATGAAAAATAATTGTACCAAGTTTCGTTAAAATCCGTCGAGTAGTTTTTGTTTCTATAACGGTTATACAGACTGACAGACTCACAGAAAGACAGACAAAAATTTTACTAATTGCATTTTTGGCATCAGTATCGATTCCTTATCACCCCCTGATAGTTACTTTGGAAATATATTTCATGTACAGAATTGACCTCTCTACAGATTTATTATAAGTATAGATTTAGGTATTAGGTTTTCCAGCAAACTTAACACTAGTATTACAGTAATTGAAATATAATTTATAGCTATAATATAAGCCCAAATGAAACTCAACATGTGTACCATTTAATTTAAAAGTGATCTTCAAGCGCAGCAAATGGCCAAACTCAATATCCTAATATAATCTGGACACGCAATAAGTTAACCTATGTCAGACTATAATATATTACAGAGAAGCTTAAAACATATATTAAAAAAAATATTATGGTTAGTGATATGACGACCTAGCGACTATTTTAACCAAACACAAAACTTCGATTCCTGTTAGACAAGATTAACCATATTAGCAATTCCGAACTGCACTCTGTATGCGTAGATCGGACCACCAACAGCAAAAAATTTAAAAAGTTGTATAAAGCTAAAATGTAGGTAGATATTGTAACTTTGACTACAGATGACCAGACCTCAGTCCCCCCCCCCGTGGCCACGAAGGCTGCAAAGTCTTCGAAAGGTCGGGAGAAAAAAAATATAAAAGCCGCGATAGAATTCGAAAAATATTGTAATTTTAATGTCTAACGTTCGCGTAAACATAAAAAATCATTATATCCTTCAGAGAGACTATGAGAATAATCAGGTCTTTAAACCACATAAATTATAATATAATAAATAGCAGAAATCAGTGTTTCTCAGTAGTAGTGGTGCTTTATGTAGAGTTATAAAAGTAAAGACACAAAAGTACCTAATTAAGAAAGAGGTCTATATTATAACTTGGCCACCTTAATTTGACCTTCCACGTAACAAAATTGAAGGAATTAAATTTAAAACGCCAACAAGATTCAACGGAATAACATTCACATCCTGAGAAGGATTAAAATTTTTAGTATGACACTCAAATCCTGATAATAGTCTGAATTTGTTGAGCAATTTTAGAAAAAACTTTAAAAATACCGAATTAAAATAAAGTACGCTTCATAATAAGACTGTGTGAATAAGCTAATCGTGTTGTTAAAGGATTTTTATATTAAAATGTAAATAAATGTTGTATTATGTCTCATGAAAAAAATATACGTATTTTGCATTTCTCTCAATGCCAATCGGATAATGTGTTTTGCAACAGGATTTCATTTGATGAAAACAATAATATACTCGAAGTGTGGTAGACTGCCTATTTGGTATAACACCAACTATCAAGGGTAAATTTGTTGTTAAAACACACTAAAAATCTTTAGTATCAAATATTTTCAAGACAAACTTTTTTCATTATATAAGCCTGCAAACAAGCAACTAAATGATTCACCGACAACGTATACATACACCCCACAATTCAACATTAGGGAAGCGTTTTCAACCTTAAAGGAAAGGCAATACAATTATGGAAACATGACTGACTACTTTGATTTTCAAACTATTATTTCCCTTTGGTTTACTGAGACGTAAGACGACTTAGACGAGTGAGCAACATCAAATGAAGGCAACACTCCCTAAAATTCCCAGACGGACCTGTCAAAAGCAGACTGCATCTTGATATATTATCGTTGCGACCTTTGTAAAATTATCCCTCTTAATATGGACATCCATCACTGTGCTTGCCGATACGTGGTCTCCATTCTAGAACTTTTTGCCTCACAGTGAGCATACATACAAATATAACCAAGCGAGTAAGCGATGAAAATACAAAGTAAATATAATACAAAGATCCATTACACACTGTAATCAAAGCATCAGCATACAAATATTCAGACTCATTTCGTTCGTATGGATTTCTAGAACGTTCAGATTTTTTTAAGTAGAAAATTAGAATTGTATGTAGACAATCACGCATTGAGTAAGTTTACAGACGAGACCTTAACAAATAAAAATTGTAATCTTAAATCTGAAATGTGTAATGTTACTTGAATAAGAGAGATATTTGGACAACCTTTATTACAGTGTGTGTATAAATGCAGTCTGTCTGTGAAATAATTTGCCAGATATTTTGTATTTAAATTTAGTGGGGTTTTTAATAATTTTATGGTACCTACTATCATAAAATATGACTATATTGATGCTTATCAAATTTTGAGAAATCTCAAATTTTTCTATTGAAATTACGTATTATTTTGGTGTTATTTTGCACCATGTTAATAACAATCGTTTTATCATATGCTAAGCGCAACGAAGACCGCAGTAACAAAACAAGCCGTCACTATAACCTACTTGCAAAAAATGGAAAGATTTTTTATTCCAAAAGTATACGAAAATGAAAACGTATAAGACATAAGTGTGTCCATTTTTACAATTACTTTTAAAAACATACTTTCTAACATTGCTTTACTATGCCCAAACAAACAAATATCTAATCAAGTCTAATGCATACCACCTTTGTCGATCATGAAGCCGTTGGTCTCCTCCAAGCGCAATGGTTCTCCGATGTGGTACTGCAGCAGTTTGAGCTCAGGGTTGATGGTGACGCCAGCTTCGCTCCATCGGAATCTTACTTTCTGATTGCTATATGAAACTGTAACATAAATATACGAAGTTCATTATATGAAAATGTTTTTGTTATTGGATATTTTATATCAAAGATTCCCTAAGTATTTTTGTCATGCTCCTCTTTGATGCAAAAAAGCTAGGGGGCTCACCAAGTATCCTACTATATTGAAAATGAGTTTGAATTTAGGCCATAACTACATAACTGATCGGGGTAAAACTGCATATTAGTTGCAGAAAAGCTATCTTTCATCCAGAAAAACATACTAGATGTTAATAGACAAAATCTACATTAACAAGGAGTCACTTCCATGTGCCCGGGAAGGGGGAGGGGTCACCGCAAAGATAAAATACCGATATTCTATATGACGTTATAATTATTGAGATTTAGGTTTAGAGAAAAACGGTAACAATTAAAAAACGTGATATTTAGAAAACTTAGTTTTACGATACGCCTTCCAAACCGATAACAGAAGCTTGAAAGGAACAAGACACATGTTGGTAAATATTACTTCTTTCCATAAAAGGTAGCAATTCCATGCAAAACTTTAAATTACAATTTGCATATCCTATTATTATTTGCATATTATAATAGCTTGTCAACCCCAAATATTAGATATCAAACTTCTTAAACCTCTGATAAGTTTTCTAAACTACACTAGAGTTTTTATGTGTAAAACGAAAATAATATTGCTTACAGCTCTCAATATATATAGGGCAGGACTGTATGTCCATGGGGTAAAGTTGAAACTCCATCTGGCAAGCAATGATAGCATGCATCCTGGCAGAGTATCTCACTGTCTGGTTTCTGTACAACGTCACTGATGAGAATTTATGGGTCAGCTCTGCGATCTCTGGAACAAAATGAGATTAATTTTACCAGAAATCCTATTGTTTCCAAAGAGGTAAAAATCACCAGAAATGACTTTTGAACTCTATCGGACTCAGAAAACTGGGGGAAAGGTGGCTAAAAACGCAACAATAATATTCTGTGAACATCACCAATGTCTCGATTCTTATACTTAATTTATAGTTTTGGATGGTGATGATGGTTAGGTTTTAAGTGCTATTACAGTTTACTATCTGATAAGTGACATGCGCCATTCATATGTAATGCAATTCTAGTTTGCCTTCTGATCAATAAAAAGGAGTGTTTTTCTAAGACTAATGGCATAATAGATAAGGCCTTTTGTTCTTCGCCAAAAAAAGGCTTAGTACTTTCCAAAGTAGTTAAAATTAGTATAAATTTCGTCATAGAATAAACTTTCCCAATTTCATCGAAGTAATGAAACCAACGGTTCATTTCATTTATAAAAGCCATTTCAATTATAAGTTTGATTATGAATGTCGTAAAAAAGACGAGTGATCGTTGAAACTACTCAACAAACTTTGCTAGTTTGATGGACTGTTGAAATCTTAATAATAAATGCGAATTTTAGAGAAAATGTTTCGTCTGTTTGAATGTTTGTTAGAAGAAAACACACTAACCGCTGAATAGACTTGGGTGTAATGTTCTTCACGATTAGATCATGTCCTGGACAGACAGGCTACTTTTTATTCCGGTAATTTATATTTAATTTTTATTACATAGATGACGCTGTAGATAGCTTTAAATAGATGACGCTGTCATGGTATAGATGGCGCTATAGATAGCTACGGTTAAGTTAGCAATTTTTGTTGCGAGAAAGGCTTTAAACACGACCAAAGCCGCAAGTATCAACTAGTTAAATAATATTCAAAATGTTCAATAAGTATTATCAGTTCGTTCACTCAAAAACTAAGTTTGACAACAAATTACTTTATCGTGCTCACAACCGTCAAAGGCATACCTATGCATAAATATTGGCACGAATACCTAGTGTCACCATACTTTGTAAAATAAAGGATGAACCCTGTGATAGCTGTCGGAGTAACGTGTTTGAGGGTGGAGCATGTTAGTATCGATTACTGTTATCATTTTTAACGGTTTTGCAACACGTTTGAGTTGATACTTATTAATAATATCTGACACTTCTATTTCAAAGAAATTAACTAGAAGTAACATGTACCTATGTTTAAATGTGTTTAAAAGCTGTTCATATTTTTATATTTTTAATTATTTATTTCTATCCTATTTAGTTTCTTTATCAAATTTAATACCATTACTGCAGAGACACCAATAAAGTATGATATTTTTCTGCGTATATTGTAAAAATACGAAATTTTGGTCATGGATCATAGTTTCATTTCAATGTCGTTCATTCGCGTAAACATAAAAAAATTGTGTGCGTGTTCTAAATTAGTCTCAAATAAAAAAAAGCCCTACTTATGTGAAAAAAGGACTTGTTTTCACAAAATGGTATTCATTCTAAATGGTATTCGATATTCTAACAATGAGTCTAAAAAGTTGTTTTACTACAAATGAAAACTTTACGATTTTGTATAAAATTTTACGCTTTACAAAGTTTGTTCTGAATGTTATCCGCCAATTTAACTTAACGAACAAAACATCTAAACTGGTGGTTATCGCTTGCAAAGGCTATTGAACTGCCCACGTGACACGAATACAGAAACAAGTAAGTGGTTTAAAAACCTTTTTGAATACAAACCGTTATTTGCTATTACGTGTAATTTAGAAAATAAGGTGTCGGGATCTTGTTGAATGTTAATTCGTAAGTTCATGCAATACACGTTGCAGGTTGGTTATCTCGTGGTACCACGATTGGTATCATTTCGCTTGCACTATTACAAGGTCCTATGTTAATGTTGACGGCGCTTATAGATAGCCTACTGCGGTCACGATCCTCAGCATTGAAGCAACGACTGGATGGATGGATTTTTACGTATATTGCAAAAAAAACATAAAAAAAATCATGTTAGTAAAAATTAAAAAAAAACGCAATTCACGGTTCCTGATTTATTTATTTTTGTTATTAATTGGAAATACCTAGAATATACAACTCTATTTATGCAAGAAATATAACATAGAACCTTGTAATAGCGAGCCAGTGAAAATTAACATATAAAAGTTAGAATTACAAAGTGTGGCTGTGTCCTGTATGATAATAATATTGGACCTTTTAGTATAAATTTACGCGTTATCGTTACTGTAATTTTTTCATTCGAGTATATTTTCGTATAGAAATTTTAACAGCGCGTGAGCATATACTAAAATACGACAGCGTGAATATTCAGCGCGCGTGTTAACTTCGAATAGTATATATTAAAATGCAATTTGATAACGAAATATCAGTTAATAAAGTTCAAAATGCCTTTTGATAAAGATATATCAGTTAATAAAGTTAGCGTCTGTATTGATTGTTCTCGTTGTTTATTATGTTAATGAGATAAAATGTACGTTGGAAAATATGTATGTATTGTAGTTTTAACATTAGTAGAAATTAAACTAATAGAATCTTACTATCCCTAATTTTGTAAATTTGAAGTTTTGTTATGCTTTTTGGATATTGATGAGTTAGGCACACATGGACTGCTCACTGAATTTAAAATTAATGTACCCAAATTATTGTATTGTTGATTTACATATTATGAACTACTTTTTATTCTATAAACACAGAACTATTCTAGCAGACTCAACATGCGGTGTCGCGAGAAATAGCAAGTTTAAATGTACCACTTGAAAACATTTTATGAACATTTCTGTGTTATTACCCTACCCGGTATTTTTCTCATTATGCCGCTTATTTAGTTAAAAATATTTGAAATTCATACGCGAGAAACTCGAGGATATATTATAAGTAATCTCCGGTTTTAATAAAGATGTTAGAAATGTTATATGGCGTTTATTATTAAAAAATATATTACGTTTTTTTACAGTATGTAAATTTTATGTGCGTTCATTTCTAGGTTAATTATGAGAGTTTTTTCTTTATTCCGGTGACAAAGTGACTCCATTGCATCTGATGGCCAGATAGAATGTTAACTAGAGACGATTATCCCTCGCCAGTCGACATCATTTTGCCGGACTTGTTGAAACGAAATATACACATGATCCCGGAACGCGACACATTTAGGTGGGCTGTTATGACGGGTTTTACACCTTGTATATAGTAGTCGCTATCCAGATAAAAAATAATAATTTTTACTTTACCGACAGATTCGAATCTGGAATCTCAGAACGGCGCCGTACTGCGCATGCTGTAGTCTTTTACAAAAATGTAACAATAGTTATAGTAATACAGTGTTACAGTGCGCTCCCCATCCTGAGACAGTCTTAAAGTTCTCAATAATTACTTTGACTCAAATGTTCTACAGCATTGTTTAACTCGACTAGGGATATTATTATTAATTGAATAATTAGTGTAAAAAGACGGCTTTCTACATGTATTTCACCAGCCAGTAACCGATAACTGAAGTCCCAAAAATAGTCTTTCTACTTCTCCCTAAAAAGATGATTATTTACCATAATTAATCCTCTTGCTTTTAACAGCTTTCCTATTTACATATTATTCCAGTGAAATGATTTAGCAAAACAAGAATTCAGAGTTCTATGTTATTTGGCAAATATTCTAGGAATCGCGGTGTTTGCTTAATACTATAATTACTAGTATAATATTCTCTAAATTAATTTCAAAATTATCTAGTACATAACCAGTTAATTGCGCTTATATTCTACGTGTGAGCACCATTATTCTTAGAAATAGAGGCTTGTAATTTAGATATTATGCTCTGCTAATTGGCAATTAAACACTTCCCGCGTTGTCTCGAAACTCTAACTTTATACTACCGTTCAGGGTCCTGAAGTACTCTGATTCCGCCATTCAATGTTGTATGAAGAATAACAACCTATCGACAAGTACTGAAGCTACAATTTCGATTCCATGTTTTCGCGTTGTTCTAATTTATGACTTATTTCCTTAGATCACAGCGTCTTATTACGGCCGGGACCTGACGCGGCTTTGTATAGCCAACCAATTATCATATTTTTTATACGAGCTCAGTAAAGTGACCCCGCTGCATCTTATAATAAGTGGAGTGGGGTCCAATAGAATGTCCACTGACGAGAAATGATAACAACTCAGCAGTCGACACAATTATGCCTGTTGGAACCGAATATACACAGGCTGATCCCCGAACGAATCACACTATGGCGGGTTTTAACATCTTGTTTACGGTGGTCGATATTCGAGTGGATATAAAATATATCCTACCACCAGCAAAGCAGCTTACTACATTAATTTACCTATATATAGTTCAAAGTACTATGTAGTTATTTTTATAGCGTTAAGGTTCGATTGCTAATAATATGAAGTTGATAATTTAGTTGGAAGATGTAGTAAAAGTTTAAGAAGTAAAACATGAAAGTCATTTATAAAGGAAACCGAACGTTGGCGCAAATATGTTTATCACTAAAGAAAATATTTCATAAAAAGAATTAAAAATACCTGCTCCAAACAATGATATAAAAGTCTGTGATAATTCATCAATCAAATGTTTTTGTGCGAAAAATTGTATAGCTGTGATTAACTATGTAATTTTGTAAAAGGCACGTAGTTCGTGAAGCTTTCCAAATATCAGATGATTAAGTGCTTAAAAGCTCATCAACTGCTTGTACCTAT
Source organism: Manduca sexta (assembly GCF_014839805.1). Taxonomy (NCBI): domain Eukaryota; kingdom Metazoa; phylum Arthropoda; class Insecta; order Lepidoptera; family Sphingidae; genus Manduca; species Manduca sexta. Next base: position 9,994,093 of record NC_051136.1, read on the forward strand.
CCGTGGCGAAGGGTCTATATAACTGATTCCTGTCGAGTTCCCTTATTGTACAATATAATTATCGCTAGAACGATTTGCAGACGGCGTTCATGCATATAACCTATATATTGTATCAGGTTTTTTTGGGAAAATTTTACCATTCGCCACTGGTACCTATATCTAAATAGATGTATATAATTCAACGGAATATTAATAAAAGTGATTAGTGATAGTGATATCAAGCTTTAACGCTTTCGTGTAAAAGTGCTAAAAGTTAAGGAGCAACTAATATTTTACCGGAAGATCGTTGTTGATATTGCAAAACCGCTCCTAAAACGAAAAAGTTTTGATTGTAATACAATTAGCATTTTCACAGATTACTTCCCTTAACTTTGAACTTTAAATTAAATTATATAAAGTAAATAAAATATCTTTAGTAAATATTAGAAATTCTCTGCAGTTAATAAATATACAGTTGCAAGAAATAACTTTTGAACATTTAAGTCGCTGTATTCGTAAATTTAGTTCAACTATATTTTATTCACTGATCCTTAATATTTTTTACCTATATGGTTTGTTTCTATTAAACGTTTGTATAATTCGTTGTAAATGAAAATAAATTCTACCTCAATAAATAAATGTAAATAACGTAAAATATTAAATATTTGTTTCCGTCTTTCAGTCTGAAATTCTCATAATAACAGCCAAATGAAATATATTTTGTATTCAATTTTCGTCGAAATGACAGGCTGATTGAAAACGTAGCAGTAAAATTTAATGATTAATGAAGTAATATATTTCTCATTACCTCAGGCGACATACATGGTTTATTAAAAACGGATTCGTAATACTATATTGAATATGTAGGATACATATTTTCAGATACAAATAACTTCAATGACTTTGGGACATTCGGCAATACGATAATGGAACAATACAATATTGGAAAAGATTGTACCTTGCGTAAGCAGGCGGGAGGGGGGCATTATTTGACACGTTTTATAAAATTATATATATTTTTTCAGTTTTATAAATGTTTATATGTAAGCGATATTCCATCCTTCGAAGACGCCCATCTGGCGCTTTTCGCTGACGATACAGTAATCTATGCTTCACATAGAAACCCCGACAAGCTGGTGCACATTTTGCAATCCGCAGCCGATCTATTCGGTGCGTGGTGTCGCAGATGGCGCATCACCATAAATCCCGCTAAAAGTCAGGCTATAGTCTTCACTCAGCATACCAGAGTACAAGCGCCTCTCGCTTCTATAGTCATGTCAGGACAGGCCATTCCTTGGACTAGGAAGGTCAAGTATTTAGGCGTGCTACTTGATCAGAAGCTGACCTTCGTCCCACATGTTAATGCGGTACGCGCGCGAGCCGCACTCGCGATGAGCCAGCTGCACTGGCTCATTAACAAAAATAGTAAATTGTCCACCCGCAACAAAATTCGGATCTTTACCTCGTGTATTAGGCCGATAATGACTTACGCGTCGCCCGCGTTCGCGCACATACCGCCTGCTCGTCTTCAGCGTATGCAGGTTTTACAAAATCAATTCCTAAGACGTGCACTCGGTGCCCCGTGGTACGTTTGCAATCGCAACCTCCACGTGGACACCGATATGCCGACCATCAGGCATTTCATACACATGTCCAGCAGACGCTATTTCGACCGGGCGGTCAATCATCCGAACCCGCTCATTAGGTCCGTGTCCATATACACTCCTTTCGACCGCGCGAAATGGAGACGTCCACGTTCTGTCCTTACAGATCCAGAGGACGATATAACTCTGGCCATCCGCCGAAAGCACGAGCACTTAAAGCTCTTACACTCCACACGACCGCAGTTCCGTCCTCGCCGCCGAGGACCTCGCCACGTTCCCCGTCCTCCCGACCCTTCGATTAGTTCCGTCGGCCCGCGCGCCGACGAAGACGATTAGGTAGACTGTGTAGGTCGCTCCGTGCATCTCGCGTAAACCCCCTAATCGCTGATGTCCCCAAACATCATCCCTCGGTGACCGTCCTGAGCGGAGGCCGTGACCCTTAGAGGGTCGCCCTCAGCATGGTCACTTAATTCAAGGGTTCGAGTGCCTAAAGCATTCACCCGAAAGTCCGGTGTGTTTGTAAAAGCCGGCCCTGCCAGGCTAACAAACGTAGAGTCACACAAAAAAAAAAAAAAAATGAAGGCTAGAGTAATGTGGGAAGCGGAACATGATTTGTGCGAGTGAGAAGGATGTATGGGAAAGAAGGAGAAAGGGGTAGCAAAATAAGATGGCGTGTGCGTAGTCAGGGGAGTAAGACGTTATTTTATAAAGACGTAGTTGTAGTCAATTATTATTAAATTAAAAACTGTGATTTTTATGAAGACGGTGTTTTTGTCTCGGCATTATATCCCACAGTAACGTATTAAGAAAATACATGAAATGTAGATACCTACCCACTAGAATAGAGGTGGAGGGGGGTGTCAACCCCCCGTGACCATAAAAGCTGCAATGTCCTCAGAACGTCGCGAGAATATTATAATATAAAGACTGAGATAAATTCCAAAGAATTGTTTTATTTGAATCCCTACCACGAATATTAAACAATTGTGTCAAATATCAATTCGACAATACTATAATATCAAATAATACTATACCAAATTTCAAATCAATTGGACCAGTGCAAGTAGGAAGAGAGCTGATGATCTTCAAACACCTGAATAGATCTTCCAAAATTATAGCTCAGAACCATCTCGATCACATCATCTTTCAAACAAAAAACTGCATCAAAATCGGTCCATTCATTTGAGAGCTACGACGCCACAAACGGATACACAGACACACGCAGTTTAACATCATATCTCCCTTTTTTTCCGTCGGAGGCTAAAGCAAATTGGTTCCGTCGATTCCCATACATTTTTAGTTATTGTTACTCGATTTACGAGATATTCGTAGTATACACGCGGCCAATGTTAATGCTGTCAAATTATAGTTCCAAATACGCTCACGAAGCGCTGTTTAACAACCCATACTGGGCCCTTATTCTCCATCTCACACGTTATTTTGACAGTGCGTAACAAGCACGCAACACAACGCGTCATGTTTAGGACTATAGAGATTTGGCTTACAGAATACCATTCCACGCACATTTCTCGAAAATAACATGACACGGCCGCGTTACGCGCTTACACTATCATACAGAATAAGGGCCCAGGTCGATCAAATAATCCTAACACGTTCACAGTTCACACTTATACGATTTTACACAATGTTAAGAAAAATCATATTATATTTGAAGTGTGAATTCATAGATGTAAAAAAAAACATTACACTATAATTTTTGACTGTTGATGCGTGAGCGTTGCGTTGCCATGACAATTGCTGTTAGTTTATTCAGACACTGGACACACGCAAAATATAAGTGTTTTACAAGTCGCACCTGCATCAGAAGGGGCTAGGCTGTTTTAAATATTTTTTTTAAAAACATGAGAACTTATTAGTTTTGACATATATTCTGATAGGAATAATATTTATTTTAAAGATATTTTAAACCTTTCGAGAACAATTCTAATAATGGCCATATTTGGTTTTGACTTTTCAAACCGTTGCTAACAAAACATTCCTAATTAATCCCTCCCCCCTTACACCTAGCAAAACTTAGGAATTGTTAGCTATATTAAATAACATAATAGTTATTTACTTAAAGACATCCTGCAAAATTTTGAAAAGTGGTGCGGTAAATATTTTTCCCGTGTTTGGGCAGCGGTAAACCTGCATTAACAAATTCAACAAAATTTGTAATCAACAAAAACTTTTTTATGTCACTCGATCTTGTTTTGAAGAATCAAAGACTAAAACTTTCTTAAATAAGAGTACTTTTATCGTAATAAAATGCTAAAAGCTTTCCCCTTTTATCTTTGTGTATCACAGAAAGCTCATTATTTCGTACATCGTAACATTAACTGGCTCTGGTGGAGAAATAACGGAACTAAACGAGATAATGAAGTTAAATAACATCTCTGAGTGCTGTATAAAACTCACAGTATTAAAAGTAACCATAATTAATAGCTTACTCTTGTAAAGCTGTACAGTGAGTCACCGATCATCAAGTACCTCGATTATTCATAGTTTTTTTTTTTTGATATGGGCACGCAAAAGTGGCCCGACTGCACCTGACGATAAGTAGAGTGGGGTCCAGTAGTATGTCGACTGACGAGATATGATTACACCTCACCAGTCGACACAATTATGCTGGCCTGTTGGAACGGGATTTAGCGGCGTAAAGTTTCACACCGCTGTAGAAGAACAGATGGTTACGTTCCTCTATGGAAGGGAAGATTCCCAGTCAGGCAGATGTTGCGCCTGACCGGCCGCGGCCCGTCCGACAGTTCTTATTCGGAGTTGGTATATATGCTGCACGTCGCGTAAATTGTGCAAGCGTGATTCAGGATCGATGTCGCCATCTATCGTGATTGCTGTGTGACATCACTGTAGTTGTGTCACTGCATCGATCCTCTTGCAGTTCCGGCGATGTTGACAAGATGGCGGTATATGCACTAATTGTACCGCCACAGGGATATATATGCTGATCCCGGAACGCGACGCACTTCCGTGAGTCACTATGTCGGGTTTTAACATTTTGTGTATGTTGGCTGCTATCCAGGCGGATATAAAATATCCTACCACCAGCTTCATACAATTGCATCAGCTTAGCATTCTATCATCTTTTAATAATGTAAGTCAGATGAGTGAACTTTGTATTCGCATAGTCACGTGAAAATAAATATTAATAACGTCTAATTGCAAGCGCTCTAGTAATAAAGCCTCTGTAACCCTCTCGTGACTCAAGTTCCTGAATGAATCGTCACTTCAAGAACCCTGGACTTCTCATTCGGCAGTCCGCAAATAGTCTTACACCGACATATGGACACGTATATCTCGAAACAATTATATTGAGTGGACTATGCAATCTATTTTAATAGGTACTATTTTATTGTCGAATGTGTATTCGAGAATAAAAATCGCATAACAACTGACTATTTCCCAAAGAGATACACCAATAGCTTAATCATAGAAAAAAAAATGTTTATTGCTTTGAATGACGAGACGAGCTTGCCCTTCGCCTGATAGTAAGCGACACGACGGCCCATGAACAATAGAAACACCATCCAAGAACTTGAATTACAAAGTATTGTTTGGTATTCCACTGCACTCGCCATCCTGAGACGTTAGATGTTAAGTTTTATGTCCAGTAGTTACACTGGCTTCAATGTGCTTTAAACCGGAACACAACAGTGACTACACACTGCTGCGTGGCGGCAGAAATAGACATTGTAGTGGTACCTACTCAAGCGGTCTCACACATATGAAAGACCTACCACCAGTAACTCATACAATGAGATACTCTATACATAAGTTAGAGAATTACAAACAAACAAACACACTTTCGCATTCGATTACCAAGGATTAACATTAAGTATAGTAGAGAAAGGGAGATGTTATCCCTCTTGATCCATGAATATAGATTGTGCATGCCGAATGGGTCGTGTAGTCAAGCGACATATTTAAGTCCTTGCGCACACTGACAATACAGTTCAGAATTAAATAGCAAAGCGGTTTTAGTATTTATTATAAAATAATAATTGATAAACGTACTATTGATCATGAAATTTGATAAACCTACGTATTATGAAACTAAAATAATATTATTTTTCTGTAACAATCAAATTACATTTAATATGAATCAAGGCATTGCGTATTGGTGTTTGCACTTTTACTTGGCGTTTTGTACAACGACACCTTGTTAAATTATGGTTTAACTCAATTAAGCTACCAAAGGTTACAATATTTCCGTAGCAACGGAACAGATCAGCGAAATACGAATGTAAATTATTTAGAAATATTAAAAGGTATAAATTAAGAATATTTATCTATAAAATATAGTCTTTAATTTTAATTTTTTTTCACCAAGATAACCTGAATTCATGTAAATTATTTATATTATGTTAGTACTACCAACTCGCTTTAAACATTATTGAACAAAATACTACCATATTTTTCAAAATGAGTGATTTACAATAGAATAAAATAATTATTTCTAGGCTTCAAGAAATTACTTCATCGTGCTATCCTTTCACTGGGCATTAGGCCTTAAATTGACTTAGTTAGCATTACCATCATAGCCTTACCCTTCTGTTGCGGGATGTTGGCACGTAAAGCGAATTAATTACATCTCCACGAGCTTCTGAGTATAATTAATCCTAGTTGGATGTGATTTGTAACAATATTCGTGTTGCAACAGTTCGCTAGATATGGATATTAAAGATATCCGGAGTTGTAGAATGTAATCAAACTTTAATCAAAAATATTTGATCTATTTTAGGTTTTGGAATAGATAAGAATTCCTATTTTAATGCTATTGCAAACTTTAATCAACTTTATGAATGTAGAGAAAGCAATCCCGAAATCTATTTTCATAAAGAAAAAAGAGCGCTGCCGTACCGCTGCAGTACAACTACGCTATGGAGACAGTCTTTTAAGAAAGAAGTAGACAAATATTTGTTACTACCTTTTGCTCGCGGCTCACAGTCGGCGTGACAAACTTTTTCGAAATAAAAGATCCGCTATTTATTTTTCTGGGATAAAAAGTTGCCTGTTTTTACCAAGGACTTAAACTGTGTACCAAATTTAATCTAAATATATTCCGTGGTTTTACCATAGGAAGGTTACAGACAGTATTATTCTCGCATTTGTAATATTACTAGGAGTTACTCCCGGCTTCGCCCGTGAAGGCTTTCCCGCTTCAAAAGTCACTAATGTACTATTACGATTTATAGTCCAACTGTACATAGCGCCATCTATTCCAAATTAGTTTAAAAATCTTATTTTGTCCCATGGGATCTAATTACCGGGATAAAATTTATACGGGCGAAGTCGCGTGCAAAAGCTAGTAATATTGTATACGTATAAATGGATAAGAAAAAAATATTTTGAATTGTCTAAATTATGACGTCTCGATTCTCTGCGCAACAATTTTGCAATGAATGTAAAATTTATAAGAATTACTGCAAAATTATTTACACGTTTATTTCTCAGGCTTCGATTGTAAGTTATATTTCGGATTTCAAATTAGATTAACAGGCAAAATAAATTTACACCCTGTCAAAAATCTAATTTTTATTTACCCGATAAAAGCATTTTGTGTTATAAATTTATTTCAAACTTAAGTGTCGAATAATCCATTTCAAAGTTTTCTATAACAAACGAGCAAAAAGTGTTCATATTTTGATTAAAAATGATCCATTCGTGATATAAATTTTTAAGGTGAAGTTTCTTTAGATTGCAATTGTTATTCGGATTTTATTTAATCTGAAACATGAAGGGTTAAGTTGTAACTACGAATTTTCTTTACAAGTTATTTAATGAACCTTTTCATGATGCTGAAATCAGAAATTTTGGATGTATACCTGACCGATTAAAGGGCGTCAAAAATATCTATAGAATACTAGAATTACGTACAACCGTATGGCATTACACTACGCTGTTGTCCTGTGTTATTACATAAAACCTCTCAGAATGACCATTAATTAAACAAAAATAAACACAGCACGCCTTTATCTCCTAACGGCGTAGATACAACCAGTGGGAACCCACTTTTCGTCGTGTGTGTTTCGTCCGAGACAAGGACGAAAGCCTTATTGCCCTAACGGGGACAAATTATAGCCTTCGGGTTGATGCTGAGCAGAAAAAACCCAATATCACTTAGCCCGACCCGGGATTGGATTTCGGGACCTTAGAGCGGTGTCCTGCCACGCAATACAACTACGCCATCGAGGCAGTAATTAAACTGGTTATAATGTTTATTAAATAGGGGACTCTGGCTGCTCTCTCTGTCTGTTACTGGGTAGCAGAAAAAAGCAAGAGAAGGTAATTTTAGTAATGAAATTACACACTTGATTTTGTATTTTTAAGAACGTTTTAAATTATCAACAAATTTTTCATTCGTATTTATATTTTAATTTTCGTCTGAGCGCGCGGAAATCATGGCATAAGGCAAGATTTAATTGAATACAAACCTCTTTGAATTATTCATAACTGGATTATTGTCTTATTTTCCTTAAATATATTTTTTTGCTCGGATATACTTTTAGACGCATTAAAAATTCTCAATGTAAATTTCCTTATAGCATTCGATGTAGTGTTGTTAAAATACGTAAAATGATATTAAATTTGTACCAAATCGATTCCTGCACTTAATGCAGTGCGCACTTTAACCATTTATAAGTTATCACTGACGCTCTAATATCTATAAAACCCAAAGATTTTGGCTTATGTCATAGACAACACCATTCGTTTTTAATTATCAAAAATAAAAAATATCGTTTCTGTTGCCGTTAATGAACATAATTTTATAAAAAATCAGAAATACTGTGGCACAAAAATCCTTAAAAATAGATTATTTTTGGACAATAGGTACATTGCTCAATCAATAATGCTAGTATTCTAGTGTATATTAGCCATATAATTTTATAGTTTTTGCTATGTCTTATAATTGCCATTCATTAAATAATCGTTCCTTATGCAAATTAAGTATTCATGGATGAACGTCAATCTGGGGTTTGATCTACATAGTATTTGTTACTTATAGAGTATTGTGTCCATAATTTTATGCACGATTTATAAAAAATTGAACTCTGGACAACAATTCTGACTGTACATTTATGAGTGTTTATGGCTGGTCTTTGCCTCTTTTATATGCTCCATTTATTTTTGTAAGTAATAAAAATATTGGTAGATTCTTTAAAGAGAAGCAACGCAAACTGGATATGGTATTTAAAACGAAGAAAAGATTTTAATAAATCTTGTAATGTTACAATTTCTTGAAGTTACACTGTTCCCCTACCACGATTGATTTAAACAAGAAATTCAAACTTACCGGTAACTTTTGAGTTCAAAAGAAGTACGGATCGGGGTGCCATAAATTGTCGAAGAACTCCGGGGTAGAGTGACGTGGTCGTCGCCTTCCTCGAAGATATCTTCAGGCAGCTGCAACCGGCTTTCACTCCACGTCTGTCTTATAAACATATCCACTCTGGAAAGAGAACAACTTTGAAACCTTTCTAGTGCTTGGTTACAGAGTGTTATTGATTCTATGTTGGTTTTAAACTTAGCTATGATTATTATCTATATATATATCTCAAACAGAAAGTGGTGTTAGTTACACTATTTATAACTTAAGAACGGATGAACAGATTTGGCTGAAAATTGGTGGAGAGGTAGCTTAGAACCAGGAGACGGACATAGGATACTTTTTATCCCGTTCTCACGGGAACGGGACGTGACATAAGACGTGGTATAAGAACGCAAAATTTGGTATGGAGATAGTATAAGACCCTGGGAAGGTTATAGGCTACTATCCCGGGAAAAGATATAGTTGGACTTTTATCCAGGAAAACTCCTTCACGAGGGCGAAGCCGCGAGCAAAAGCTAGTATCTAAATAAAAGGACGTCAAATCGCTTTCGAAATGAAAAGCGTTACGACAAAATACCCTCAAAAGTTTAACAACGGGGATAAGACCATGGTAGGGTATCATCTGAAAACCGTTTTATCATCTGATCGTAACAGATTTGCTGGTGGTAGGATATATTTTATGTATTCGCTCGGATGGTGACCACCGTACAAAGTTAAAACCCGCCATATTGGGCCACGTAAGTGTGTCGCGTTCCAGGATCAGCCTGTGTAAATCCGGTTCCAACAGGCCGGCATAATTGTGTCGACTGTCGAGGGGTAATCATCTCTCGTCAGTTGACATTCTATTGGACCCCACTCCACTTACCATCAGATGCAGTGGGGTCACTTTGACGTGCATGTATAAAAAAAGGCGACTTATTTGCTCATTAGCGGTAAATCTATCTATATACTATTATATAAAGCCGAAGAGTTTGTTTGTTTGTTTGTTTGAACGCGCTAATATCAAGAACTACCGGTCCAAACTAAAA
>NC_051136.1:10004551-10024922 GCF_014839805.1 Manduca sexta
TGCTTGCATTAATACGAAGCTACATACTCGTGAGAGCTATAAGGCTACTATTTATTCCTGGCAGACCTTTATACCGGAACGCCTTTTTATGCGGGTGGATCCGAAAGGAAGATACAAGGAAAACACGGATGTAACTTTATAATTTATTCATCTAGGTGAGGAACTTTGCTTATGAAGAGACGTGCGAAACAAATTATTTATTATTTTAAAACCAATATTTAAACCGAAGCACAAAATAACAATAAAATTATTTATTTATTTATTTAAAACTTTTTTGTACACCAAAAATGTAAAAAGAAAACAAAAAGAACACAATTTGCATACAGACGGTGGAAAAGAATACATTGGTGGTACAAATGGCGGTCCTATCGCTCGAGGCGATCTATACCAGGCAACCATTGGATGGAGATGATAAAAATAGTCGAAAGGGCAGTTTAGGGCGTACGAAAAAAGATAAAAAAAATTAATGATAATAATAGCAATGATAATAGTAATATGAAAAAATTGATACGATAATATATAGAATATACTACATAAATATACATATGCGCTAACACAAATAATTTATAGACAACATATACATACATAAAATTACATACATACATACATACATATATAAAATAAGTACAACATTAAACAATTACGTAAGCAATACAACATAAATCGAAATATTGGATGATGTTAAAAAATTAAAGAAGTTAGGAACCATTGAGATTTGTATTGAAAGAACTTTATTTGCAGTCAAGACTTTAAAAACTTTATAAAGGAAGAGGCCCAATGCCAAAGCGGGAAGTTATAATAAACTCAAGGCATATTATATTGAACTGTATCAATAAAACTTGTTATAACTTTTAATTTCATAACACGATCAAATTGAGTGGGATTAATGTAAGGGAAGATTTGAAAAAGGAATTTCGATAAAAAATTGTTTCAATGTTATTTTAAGGCGATACCTCAAGGTCCATTTTCATACATTTTGTTTCACCTTTAATCTGGGTAACTAAACAAGTATTGGCAAGTAAAGAATTTAAATTCACGTCTAGTTAGTGATTAGTTCTCGCAGTTGAAAGAAAAACGTAAAAATAATTAATAATCATGGATATTTCGGCCATTAAAATTTAATATGACGAAATTTTAAAGGAATTTTATCAACATTTTCGCTATATAAACTAAATAATAAAGGAATTTTATCAAAATTTTCGCTATAAACACCCAAAACTAGAAGAATGATTCAGTGGCTATCCGCTCTAGGGAAGGAAGCCTTGAGAATCCGTAAAGTGATTAATCGCTTGCTTTAACGGTGAAGAAAAATATAGTGAGGAACCCGGCACACCTGAGAAGTTCTCTATATGAATTTTGTGAGTGTATAAAGCCTAATATAAAGCCAGCATAAAGTGTAACTATTGTTAAACTGTCTAGAATTTTTCCTCCTAAAAATAGAAAAACTAAATTATGTTTATATGAAAATATATGCGTGAGAGAGTCGTCATGTCAATTTTCGACAAAATCTACAAAGCATGTCGTTATAGATGTGGAAATTTTATTAAAACCATTATCTGATAAAATATTATTATTCCTATTACGAGTCCGTTTACTTCCTTTAGTTGGATAATGTTAACTAGATTTAGTAGATTGTGGTAATTTATTTTTCTCAGGCACAAAGCTTTGTCTAGACTAATTTGGGTATTCATTATTATGTAAAAATTAGATTGTTTTTCCAATAACACAATGGAATTTGCCATTGCTAAACTTTGACCTTTGTCTAATAAGGATTCTTTCAAGGATTCAAACGGATGTGGTAATGGTTATAATATGACATTCGATTTTTTTTTTGTTTTTATTGCTTTGAATGACGAGACGAGCGTGCTGTTCGCCTGATGGTAAGCGATACGACCGCCCATAAACAGTAGAAACACCATCCAACACCTTGAATTACAAAGTATTGTTTGGTATTCCACTGCGCTCGCCATGCTGAGACGTGAGATGTTAAGTCTCATTATGTCCAGTAGTTGCACTGGCTACAATGTCCTTTAAATCGGAACACAACAGCGACTACACACAGCTGCTTGGTGGCAGAAATAGACATTGCGATGGTACCTACCCAGGCGAACTCTCACATATGAGAGACCTACCACCAATATAAATCAAAATTGTACATTGAATTTATTCATAGTGTAAATTTGATTTTTGTTATCACAGTATCTTTATTGTGGTATTAGTTAGATACCAACCTTTTGTGACTCCATTAAAAGTAAACAAACTCGTGAAGTATCAACACTAACACCGAGTGTGTAATTATGTTTGCATCGAACATGTTTGTTTTCAGAGATGCGTCCCCAGCTCGGAAAGGTCAGCCTGTCATCGTAGAATTCAGTATTTATGTTGTCGACGTCAACTCAATTAACGTAGAAGATATGGATTTTAGGTATGTATTTGTGATGCTAGAACCAAGTTTTTTTTTATTTCTTTGTATGACGAGACGAGTTTGCCTTTCGCCTGATGGTAAGCGACACGACCGCCCATAAACAGTAGAAACACCATCCAACACCATGAATTACAAAGTATTGTTTTGTATTCTACTGCGCTCGCCATCTGAAACATGAGATGTTAAGTCACTCAGTCACAGTCACTGACATTAGGTACACTGGCTACAATGTGCTTCAAATCGAAACACAACATTGACTATACGCTGCTGCTTGGCGGCAGTAATAGACATTGCGGTGGTACCTCCCCAGGCGGGCTCTCACTTATAAGAAACTTACCACCAGTACTTAACACCACGTTAAAGTGTAATGACATTAATTATTAGATTAGTCGATACGAAGCCTAAATGTATACACGATGTATCACTACAATTTAACATCATTATGTATTGATGTTTGATATTTAATTTGACTGTCATCTAACAGGCATTTGTACCCTATTTATTATGAATGTTGACATAAGTGTATCCTCAGTTTTGACACAGGATAAAGACATGAAATTTAAGGAATAAACAATTCTAACGTATGCGAAACGTAAACGGGATCTAGACACTTCATTTTATATGAAAATTAGAATTTAAACACACTCTTCGTATGCAATGTAATCTTAAGGTTGTACAAGGTTATTTTGATATTTCTTAACGTAAATGAAACCTTATCTTCTTTAAAAAAGTACTTACCAATAGGTGTAAAATAAAAAACGTAACTTTCGAACAAAATATATATTATGAGAGCGGCGATAGCGTAGTGGGGTGTAGAACGGACTGCCGAGACGAATGTCCGCAGGTTCAAATACCAAGGGCACACACCTCTGACTTTTCTAAAAAATCATGCGTGTATTCTTTATGAATTTATCGTTCGCTTTAACAGTGAAGGAAAACATCGTGAGGAAACCTGCACATCCGAGAAGTTCTCTATAGGAATTTCGAAGGTGTGTGAAGTCTACCAATCCGTACTAGGCCAGCGTGGTGGACTAAGGCCTAATCCCTCTCAGTAGTAGAGGATGCCCGTGCTCAGCAGTGGGCAAGTATATAATACAGGGCTGATATTATTATTATTATTATATATATTATGAATAAAAATAAGTTTCATTTTACACGTCCTGCTATTACTAATCTAAAATAATTCGTTGCGGGGCAGAAACATATTTTGCCAGAAATCTACCCACGCACACTATATGCGTACTAAATTACAAAATATTCATTATACCGGAAAAGTAAAATTAGGATTTTAAATAAAAATATTCTTTATTAATGAATTATTTTTGCACAATGTTAAGTAAATACAAATATGTGATTATTTTTTTAACGCAATGTCAAAACAATGTAAAACACTGGGCACGTATCCTAAATTTGTCCTTACGTATAATATTTAATGTTTCATTTAATAAAGATAAATAATTATTGTTTTTTAATACCATTTCATTCTGATTACAAATTTTGTACTATTGTGACAAATTATCATGCTGTCTGATGCAAGGGAAGATTAAATTTCAACAACAAAAAACTTTGCATTTAAATTGCACCGAAAATTTTAAATCGCCTGTTAAGATCTCAGAATAATAGTAATAGCTTTAATTTTGAGGTTGCATACGAGATGATAGTGACAGGACGATTTCTAGGCCCTAAAAACGAAAATAAATTACTTTATACAATGATTTTGTAGGCTAAATGACGGAAGCATTCCCTTTTTTTGTTATGAAAACAATTTGTTAGTATTAATATAGCTTAAGAAAACCAATCATGGATTTAATAATGATAATAATAATAATATCAGCCCTGTATTATATACTTGCCCACTGCTGAGCACGGGCTCCCTTTACTACTGAGAGGGATTAGGCCTTAGTCCACCACGCTGGCCTAGTGCGGATTGGTAGACTTCACACACCTTCGAAATTCCTATAGAGAACTTCTCAGATGTGCAGGTTTCCTCACGATGTTTTCCTTCACCGTTAAAGCGAACGATAAATTCACAAAGAATACACACATGGTTTTAGAAAAGTCAGAGGTGTGTGCCCTTGGGATTTGAACCTGCGGACATTCGTCTTGGCAGTCCGTTCCACACCCAACTAGGCTATCGCCGCTTTTAATAATTGAATTTAAAAATCATGATGATTGTTTAATGTTGATATTACTTTATATTATATTGATATTACCTGAATATAGATAATATAGTTAGAAACTGATGCGATTTTAATTTAAAAAAAGATCATCACTTACTACAGAAATATTTTTACTAATATTTCACCAACCAACCGACTTATACGACTTCAATGACCAACTGCCCTGACCAGTTAATCGCTCAGTGATTTTACAGCAAAAAATGTCACAAATACCCTCACAAGAATATTTTTATTCCAACACTATATCGACGGTTGAAAAACTAAGACTTAAGCGACATTATTTTCGACACTAAGTTGCATCTCTATTTAAAATCAGCACTCTTTTCTGTTTTTTTTTAAACTATATAAAATTTTCCGAAAATAAATGTTTTTCTGCGACGCTCATTTTAACAATATTTAAAATCAGCATTCTTTTCTATGTTTTATTTAACATAGTTAATTTTTTTTAAAAGCAATGTCGCTTAGTATAATTAGCCTTTTAACAGTCGATATATATTTTCTATTATTATTAATTAATTCATGAAGTTAACAGATTCCTTTTTAATGTCTGTACCAAAATAAAAGAATTCTTGTCACTGAGCGGTTTTTAGAATTAACGCACAATAGATTTCCAAGAATATTTAGGCTACGAGATCATCCGAAATCCGTCTGATGCCTAAAATATTTTAGCTGCTATGTGAAGAATTTAGGATCGTAAAGAATTCTTATATTTATGTCACATTTTACTGAAGTAAATTCCTTATATTGTTATCCGACAGGATTTTTTCTTTGTAAAAATTTTATTCCACGTAGTGATATTCAGATTTCATTGCAGAAGAGATTTTTTTTTAGATTAAATCAGATTTTTATGTACTTTTAAAATATGAATAAAAAAATCTTTTTTTTTTTAATATAAAAACTAAAAATGTTGATCCATTACATACTTCATGAAAATTCTATAGCGATATTCATAAATTTTGTTCACTGACAGTTTGGCGACTTGCCTATTCACTTGTCAAGGATTCGAATATTCTAATAAATTATTTACACAAATTGCTGTCAGACGAATGCTAATTGTATCCAAAGTTACCTTTAGAGTCAGAACAGTGTCGCAAACAAGATTTCAGTAATTTACATTTAAACTGCGGTATCGCAACATTATGCATTACTGTAACAAATTAGACCTGGGCCCTTATTCTGTATGATAGTGTAAACGCGTAACGCGGCCGTGTCATGTTATCTTCGAGAAATGTGTGTGGAATGGTATTCTGTAAGCCAAATTTCTATAGTCCTAAACATGATGCGTTGTGTTAAGTGCTTGTTACGCACTGTCAAAATAACGTGCGGGATAGAGAATAAGGCCCCTGTAATGTATTATATGTATTATTTACCGCTAATGAGCAAATAAGTCGCCTTTTTTCATACTTGCATGGCAAAGTGACCGCACTGCCCCTGATGGTAAGTGTAATGGGCTCCAATAGAATGACGACTGACGAGAGATGATTACCTCTTGACAGTCGACACAATTATGCCGGCCTGTTGGAACCGGATATACACAGGCTGATCCTGGAACGCGACACACTTACGTGGGCCACTATGGCGGGTTTAGCCTGTGCACGGTTGTCACTATCCGGGCGGATATAATATATATCCTACCATCAACAAATCTGATATTATCTGATTGGTTAAACGGGTTTAAGATGATACCCCCTACCATGGTCTTATCCCCGTTATTAAACTTTGAGGTATTTGTCGTAACGCTTTTCATTTCGAAAGCGATTTGACGTCCTTTTATTTAGATACTAGCTTTTGCTCGCGGCTTCGCCCGCGTGAAGGAGTTTTCCTGGATAAAAGTCCCACTATATATTTTCCCGGGATAGTAGCCTATAACCTTCCCAGGGTCTTATACTATCTCCATACCAAATTTTGCTTCCTTATACCACGTCTTATGTCACGTCCCGTTCCCGTGAGAACGGGATAAAAAGTATCCTATGTCCGTCTCCTGGTTCTAAGCTACCTCTCCACCAATTTTCAGCCAAATCTGTTCATCCGTTCTTAAGTTATAAATAGTGTAACTAACACCACTTTCTTTTTTATATATATATATAGATAATTATCAAAGCTAAGTTTAAAAACCAACATAGAATCAATAACACTCTGTAACCAAGCACTAGAAAGGTTTCAAAGTTGTTCTCTTTTCCAGAGTGGATATGTTTATAAGACAGACGTGGAGTGAAAGCCGGTTGCAGCTGCCTGAAGATATCTTCGAGGAAGGCGACGACCACGTCACTCTACCCCCGGAGTTCTTCGACAATTTATGGCACCCCGATCCGTACTTCTTGAACTCGAAAGTTACCGGTAAGTTTGAGTTTTTTGTTTAAATCAATCGTGTTAGGGAACAGTGTAACTTCAAGAAATTGTAACATTACAAGATTTATTAAAATATTTCTTCGTTTTGAATACCACATCCAGTTTGCGTTGCTTCTCTTTAAAGAATCTACCAATATTTTTATTACTTACAAAAATAAATGGAGCATATAAAAGAGGCAAGACAGCCATAAACACTCATAAATGTACAGTCAGAATTGATGTCAGAGTTCAATTTTTTATAAATCGTGCATAAAATTATGGACACAATACTCTATAAGTAACAAATACTATGTAGATCAAACCCCAGATTGACGTTCATCCATGAATACTTAATTTGCATAAGGAACGATTATTAAATGAATGGCAATTATAAGACATAGCAAAAACTATATAATTATATGGCTAATATACACTAGAATACTAGCATTATTGATTGAGCAATGTACCTATTGTCCAAAAATAATCTATTTTTAAGGATTTTTGTGCCACACTATTTCTGATTTTTTATAAAATTATATTCATTAACGGCAACAGAAACGATATTTTTTTATTTTTGATAATTAAAAACTAATGGTGTTGTCTATGACATAAGCCAAAATCTTTGGGTTATATAGATATTAGAGCGTCAGTGATTACTCATAAATGGTTAAAGTGCGCACTGCATTAAGCGCAGGAATCGATTTGGTACAAATTTAATATCATTTTACATATTTTAATAACACTACATCGAATGCTATAAGGAAATTTACATTGAGAATTTTTAATGCGTCTAAAAGTATATCCGAGCAAAAAAATATATTTAAGGAAAATAAGACAATAATCCAGTTATGAATAATTCAAAGAGGTTTGTATTCAATTAAATCTTGCCTTATGCCATGATTTCCGCGCGCACAGACGAAAATTAAAATATAAATACGAATGAAAAATTTGTTGATAATTTAAAACGTTCTTAAAAAAATACAAAATCAAGTGTGTAATTTCATTACTAAAATTACCTTCCTCTTGCTTTTTCTGCTACCCAGTAACAGACAGAGAGAGCAGCCAGAGTCCCCTATTTAATAAACATTATAACCAGTTTAATTACTGCCTCGATGGCGTAGTTGTATTGCGTGGCAGGACACCGCTCTAAGGTCCCGAAATCCAATCCCGGGTCGGGCTAAGTGATATTGGGTTTTTCTGCTCAGCATCAACCCGAAGGCTATAATTTGTCCCCGTTAGGGCAATAAGGCTTTCGTCCTTGTCTCGGACGAAACACACACGACGAAAAGTGGGTTCCCACTGGTTGTATCTACGCCGTTAGGAGATAAAGGCGTGCTGTGTTTATTTTTGTTTAATTAATGGTCATTCTGAGAGGTTTTATGTAATAACACAGGACAACAGCGTAGTGTAATGCCATACGGTTGTACGTAATTCTAGTATTCTATAGATATTTTTGACGCCCTTTAATCGGTCAGGTATACATCCAAAATTTCTGATTTCATCATCATGAAAAGGTTCATTAAATAACTTGTAAAGAAAATTCGTAGTTACAACTTAACCCTTCATGTTTCAGATTAAATAAAATCCGAATAACAATTGCAATCTAAAGAAACTTCACCTTAAAAATTTATATCACGAATGGATCATTTTTAATCAAAATATGAACACTTTTTGCTCGTTTGTTATAGAAAACTTTGGAATGGATTATTCGACACTTAAGTTTGAAATAAATTTATAACTACACAAAATGCTTTTATCGGGTAAATAAAAATAAGATTTTTGACAGGGTGTAAATTTATTTTGCCTGTTAATCTAATTTGAAATCCGAAATATAACTTACAATCGAAGCCTGAGAAATAAACGTGTAAATAATTTTGCAGTAATTCTTATAAATTTTACATTCATTGCAAAATTGTTGCGCAGAGAATCGAGACGTCATAATTTAGACAAAATATTTTTTTCTTATCCATTTATACGTATACAATATTACTAGCTTTTGCACGCGACTTCGCCCGTATAAACGAGTTTTCCGGTATTAAAGTCCCGCTATATATTTTCCCAGGATAGAAAACTATCTCCACTCCAAATTTCATAAAATACGTTCATTAGATTTTATGAAAATCGATAGCATACAGACATAGAAAAGGAGACTTTGTTTTATAATATGTATTGATTATATTTTATTTATAATTCTTACTATTCCATATTCATTCCTTCATACTATTACTATTTTTTATAATAATATTTCTTATCATAATTATTTGTTTCTTGTTCTTACTTTTTTATCTTTCTAATAATCTCACGTTTGGATGTTTGTTCGAAGTAAACGCACAAACAACTGAATAGATTTCGATTAAGTTTGACATAGCGCTTGATCTTGTCTTGGATTAACACATAGGCAAATTTTTATCCCGGTAATTAGATATCATGGGACATAATGAGATTTTTAAACTAATTTTAAAATAGATAGCGCTATTGTATAGTTGAGACTATAAATCTTTTCGGTACATTAGTGACTTTAGAAACAGGAAAGCCTTTACGGGCGAAGCCGAGAGTAACTCCTACTATTATTACAAATGCGAGAATAACACTGTTTGTAACGGTTCCGTTAAACTACGGAACATATTTAGATTAAATTTGACTTATAGTTTAAGACCCTGGAAAACGGATCCTTTCATCCCGGAAAAATATATAGCGGAATTTTTATTCCGGAAAAGTCTATCACGCCGACTGCGAGCCGCGAGCAAAAGGTAGTAACAAATATTTGTCTACTTCTTTCTTAAAAGACTGTCTCCATCGCGTAGTTGTACTGCAGCGGTACGGCAGCGCTCTGTGCTCCTGGGTTCGAATCTCAGGTCGGGAAAAGCGAAATTTGGGTTTTTCTGCATATCAGCCCGGAGTCGACAATTTTTGCCCGATATGGCGATAGCCTCGCCGCCTATCACGTCATGGGACGGAACACATTTGGCGAAAAGCGGGTGCCCTGGCTGTGCCTCTGCATAACTCTTCGGGAATAAATGCGTGACTTATGTCTGTTTATTTTTTCTTTATGAAAATAGATTTCGGGATTGCTTTCTCTACATTCATAAAGTTGATTAAAGTTTGCAATAGCATTAAAATAGGAATTCTTATCTATTCCAAAACCTAAAATAGATCAAATATTTTTGATTAAAGTTTGATTACATTCTACAACTCCGGATATCTTTAATATCCATATCTAGCGAACTGTTGCAACACGAATATTGTTACAAATCACATCCAACTAGGATTAATTATACTCAGAAGCTCGTGGAGATGTAATTAATTCGCTTTACGTGCCAACATCCCGCAACAGAAGGGTAAGGCTATGATGGTAATGCTAACTAAGTCAATTTAAGGCCTAATGCCCAGTGAAAGGATAGCACGATGAAGTAATTTCTTGAAGCCTAGAAATAATTATTTTATTCTATTGTAAATCACTCATTTTTGAAAAATATGGTAGTATTTTGTTCAATAATGTTTAAAGCGAGTTGGTAGTACTAACATAATATAAATAATTTACATGAATTCAGGTTATCTTGGTGAAAAAAAATTAAAATTAAAGACTATATTTTATAGATAAATATTCTTAATTTATACCTTTTAATATTTCTAAATAATTTACATTCGTATTTCGCTGATCTGTTCCGTTGCTACGGAAATATTGTAACCTTTGGTAGCTTAATTGAGTTAAACCATAATTTAACAAGGTGTCGTTGTACAAAACGCCAAGTAAAAGTGCAAACACCAATACGCAATGCCTTGATTCATATTAAATGTAATTTGATTGTTACAGAAAAATAATATTATTTTAGTTTCATAATACGTAGGTTTATCAAATTTCATGATCAATAGTACGTTTATCAATTATTATTTTATAATAAATACTAAAACCGCTTTGCTATTTAATTCTGAACTGTATTGTCAGTGTGCGCAAGGACTTAAATATGTCGCTTGACTACACGACCCATTCGGCATGCACAATCTATATTCATGGATCCAAGAGGGGATAACATCTCCCTTTCTCTACTATACTTAATGTTAATCCTTGGTAATCGAATGCGAAAGTGTGTTTGTTTGTTTGTAATTCTCTAACTTATGTATAGAGTATCTCATTGTATGAGTTACTGGTGGTAGGTCTTTCATATGTGTGAGACCGCTTGAGTAGGTACCACTACAATGTCTATTTCTACCGCCACGCAGCAGTGTGTAGTCACTGTTGTGTTCCGGTTTAAAGCACATTGAAGCCAGTGTAACTACTGGACATAAAACTTAACATCTAACGTCTCAGGATGGCGAGTGCAGTGGAATACCAAACAATACTTTGTAATTCAAGTTCTTGGATGGTGTTTCTATTGTTCATGGGCCGTCGTGTCGCTTACTATCAGGCGAAGGGCAAGCTCGTCTCGTCATTCAAAGCAATAAACATTTTTTTTTCTATGATTATTGGTGTATCTCTTTGGGAAATAGTCAGTTGTTATGCGATTTTTATTCTCGAATACACATTCGACAATAAAATAGTACATATTAAAATAGATTGCATAGTCCACTCAATATAATTGTTTCGAGATATACGTGTCCATATGTCGGTGTAAGACTATTTTCGGACTGCCGAATGAGAAGTCCAGGGTTCTTGAAGTGACGATTCATTCAGGAACTTGAGTCACGAGAGGGTTACAGAGGCTTTATTACTAGAGCGCTTGCAATTAGACATTATTAATATTTATTTTCACGTGACTATGCGAATACAAAGTTCACTCATCTGACTTACATTATTAAAAGATGATAGAATGCTAAGCTGATGCAATTGTATGAAGCTGGTGGTAGGATATTTTATATCCGCCTGGATAGCAGCCAACATACACAAAATGTTAAAACCCGACATAGTGACTCACGGAAGTGCGTCGCGTTCCGGGATCAGCATATATATCCCTGTGGCGGTACAATTAGTGCATATACCGCCATCTTGTCAACATCGCCGGAACTGCAAGAGGATCGATGCAGTGACACAACTACAGTGATGTCACACAGCAATCACGATAGATGGCGACATCGATCCTGAATCACGCTTGCACAATTTACGCGACGTGCAGCATATATACCAACTCCGAATAAGAACTGTCGGACGGGCCGCGGCCGGTCAGGCGCAACATCTGCCTGACTGGGAATCTTCCCCTTCCATAGAGGAACGTAACCATCTGTTCTTCTACAGCGGTGTGAAACTTTACGCCGCTAAATCCCGTTCCAACAGGCCAGCATAGTTGTGTCGACTGGTGAGGTGTAATCATATCTCGTCAGTCGATATACTACTGGACCCCCACTCTACTTATCGTCAGGTGCAGTCGGGCCACTTTTGCATGCTTGCATAAAAAAAGCTATGAGTAGTTAAGGTATTTAATGATGGGTGACTCATAACAGCTTTACAAGAGTAAGCCATTAATTAT
The DNA here is from genome assembly GCF_014839805.1 of Manduca sexta. NCBI lineage: Eukaryota > Metazoa > Arthropoda > Insecta > Lepidoptera > Sphingidae > Manduca > Manduca sexta. The sequence continues at coordinate 10,016,947 of NC_051136.1, forward strand.
GGTTACTTTTAATGCTGTGAGTTTTATGATAAAAGGGGAAATCTTTTAGCATTTTATTACGATAAAAGTACTCTTATTTAAGAAAGTTTTAGTCTTTGATTCTTCAAAACAAGATCGAGTGACATAAAAAAGTTATTGTTGATTACAAATTTTCTTGAATTTGTTAATGCAGGTTTACCGCTGCCCAAACACGGGAAAAATATTTACCGCACCACTTTTCAAAATCTTGCAGGATGTCTTTAAGTAAATAACTATTATGTTATTTAATATAGCTAACAATTCCTAAGTTTTGCTAGGTGTAAGGGGGAGGATTAATTAGGAATGTTTTGTTAGCAACGGTTTGAAAAGTCAAAACCAAATATGGCCATTATTAGAATTGTTTTCGAAAGGTTTAAAATATCTTTAAAATAAATATTATTCCTATCAGAATATATGTCAAAACTAATAAGTTCTCATGTTTTTAAAAAAAATATTTAAAACAGCCTAGCCCCTTCTGATGCAGGTGCGACTTGTAAAACACTTACCCCCTTATTCATAAACGTTTTTTATCTAAGGACGAAGTAAAGCTGTGATAACAAGCTTGTTTCTCAGTGCAAAACGGCACTGAGAAACAGACATAGGGCCGTTGTGATTGGCTATTATTATTGTATCTCAATATTAGCCAATCACAACGGCTCTATGTCTACGCAATGAGAAGACTGCCATGCCGTCAGCACTGAGAAACAGACTTGTTATCACAGCTTTACTCGGTCGTTAGATAAAAAACGTCTATGAATAAGGGGGTTATATTTTGCGTGTGTCCAGTGTCTGTGAATAAACTAACAGCAATTGTCATGGCAACGCAACGCTCACGCATCAACAGTCAAAAATTATAGTGTAATGTTTTTTTTTACATCTATGAATTCACACTTCAAATATAATATGATTTTTCTTAACATTGTGTAAAATCATATAAGCGTGAACTGTGAACGTGCTAGGATTATTTGATCGCCCTGTATGGGTTGTTAAACAGCGCTTCGTGAGCGTATTTGGAACTATAATTTGACAGCATTAATGTAGTAAAAATAATGAAATACTATACGTGAAATGAAAAATACGGATAAATTCAGAGAAAGTTTTTTTTATCATTGAGCACTTGTTTTACACGAGTTGACATAAGACATTTATGTTTTTAATTTTTAAATTATATTAGAACAAGAGGTTCTACAACATATCCTCCCTTAATAAATTAAAAACATAAAATAACAATATAGTAAAATACAGTTTCTTATAAAACTAATATATAACTATATATTAACTCATACCCATGCCTTTCATGCATTTTACATGCTTTATTGGACCCAATGGCTTTGTCAACAAATCTGCAGGTAGCTCATCTGTAGGCATATACATTAATTCTACAACCTTGTCATTAACTTTTCCCTAACAAAATGAAACTTTACATCAATGTGCTTAGTCCTATTGTGATGGACTGGATTCAATGCAAGTTTTTGCGCACTTTGACTATCAGAGAAAATAACAACATTTGGTGATCTACCAGTTACTTCAGTGACAAAACGTTTTATAAAACAAGCTTCTTTAGTGGCTGAAGTTAAAGCCATGTATTCGGCTTCTGCCGAAGATAAAGCAATAGTAGGCTGCTTCCGTGATTCCCAAGATATTGGACCACATGCGAACTCGAAATAAAAATCCAGTGTATGAACGTCGATCAACTGAACAATTTGCCCAATCTGCATCTGCATAAGCTTGTAGTTTAAAATCTTCCACTTTCCTATAAGTTATACCAACATCTTTAGTGGCACTCAAATAGCGAAGACACCGCTTAGCAGCACGCCAGTGACTCTGATCGTTGTTTGTATTAAATTGGCTCAAATAGCTTACTGTATAAGCTATATCTGGTCTCGTGTTAACAGCCAAAAACATGAGAGATCCAATTAGAGCTTGATATGAATCATTAGACTCACCTGTACCAGGTTCTAATTTCTTTAATGCAAGTGGTGTTGAAATACCTTTGCAATCTTGCATATCATATTTCTTCAACAACTTTTCTATATATGTTCTTTGAAATATTTTTATAGAATTTTCTTGCGAACATATATTTATTCCCGTAAAGAAATTAATTATACCTAAATCTTTTGTTGTAAAATATTTTCCAAAATCACATTTAAACTTCTCAAACGTCACATTGTCTTTATAAATAACAACAATGTCATCTACATAAACTGCCAGTATTAAACAGTTTTTATTCGAAATCTTTTTGGTTAAAACACAAGGGTTCAGAAGGAGTTTGAATAAATCCAATAGCTAACAAAGTTTGTTTTAACTTTGTATTCCAGGCTCTTGGTGCCTGTTTCAGACCATACAAAGATTTTCTTAATAAACAGACTTTATTCTCATCACCTTTACGAACAAAACCTTCAGGTTGTGTCATATATACTTCCTCTTCCAAGTCACCATTTAAAAGGCTGTGTCGACATCCATATGCCGAACTTTGTACCCTTCCTGCACTGCTAAAGCTAGTAGGGTTCGCAGTGATGAGTTGCGTATAACCGGTGAAAAGGTTTCATGGTAATCTACACCTTCTATTTGTGTGAATCCCTTGGCAACTAATCTAGCCTTGTACTTCACTACGTTACCATCAGCATCTCGTTTTAGCTTATAAACCCATTTACATGGAATGCAGGATTTATGACTTGGTTTATTTACCAAAATCCAAGTTTCCTTTTTTAATAAGGAATTATATTCTTCCTTCATTGAAGAGATCCAATTATCTTTATCGTCTCTAGATATTGCATCATGAAACGTTTTCGGATCATCATTCAGAATATCATTGACAAGAGCACTATATGAAAAATAATCTGGAGGCTTACGTTCTCGTTGAGGATATCTTGACTCAGACCCGCCATAAGGTTCATCATTAGTACCACTTGATGGCAATGAAGATGAATGATCTAAATCACCTGAGTTGTCATCGATATCATCAACAGCATCCACAAAGTCATTTTGCTCTTCCGGCGGCAAAGATGGATTTTGCATCAGATGATGAAATCTGCGATAACAAATTAATAACATTGGGATTAAAACTAAGGTTTAAATTATTTTCAGGCATCTCTTTCAGTCCTGTAAAATTATTTTCGAAAAAAGTAACATCCCTTGACTTAATTAAACTTCGTGGCGTTTCCACGTTACGGAAATAATAACTTCTTGGATCATCTGAATATCCAACAAAGATGTGTTCCGTTGCTTTCATGTCTAACTTAGTTCTATGACATGACGGTACATGAACTAAACATCTACATCCAAAACCTTTAAATGAGACAGGTCAGGTTTGCTCCCATACCACATTTCGAATGGTGTTTTACCTTCAATTGCGCGATGAGGAGACCGGTTTTTAAATAAACACTAGTTTCTACTGCATCCTGCCAATATGCCTTAGAAAGCGAACCATGTGACAGCAAAGCGCGAGCCTTTTCTATAATACTGCGATTACAACGTTCACTAACACCATTTTGTTGAGGGCTATATGGAACCGTTGTTTGGTGTTGGACTCCTTGAGAATCTAAGTAGGCCGCCATCTCTTTATTGACATACTCAGTACCATTATCCGATCTCAGTATTTTAATTTTCGCACCAGTCTGTCTCTCAACAAGTGATTGAAATGTAAGAAACTCTGACATGACTTCTGTCTTAGAATTCATACAATAAACAAATATAAAACGCGTATAATCGTCTACAAAAATAATAAAATATTTATTGCCTTTGAATGAAGTAGTTGACATCGGTCCACAAACATCTGTATGAATTAATTCCAGTGCTGATGTAGCTCTCTTATACTTCAGCCTCTTGAAGGGCTTCCTAGCTTGCTTACCTTCAATACAAGGTATACATGATTCTTTGTCAACTTCTACGTACTTCACGCCGACAGCAAGACCCTTTCTGAGTAGGTCCATACCAATACGGCAGAGATGTCCAAGACGCTTATGCCAAAGCTGAAACTTTGAAAGCTCTGAATTAACAATGTACGCTATATTTTGTGGTAAACGAACAGAACAATCTAAATGAACCAGTCCACCACTATAAGAACCATGAAAAGCAGCATTTTTTAAATAAGATACATCATCAGTTTTATAAAAATTACAACCATTTTTATCAAAAATTACTAAAAAAACCTTTTTCAACAGCCTGCTTTACTGATAGCAAATTGCAGTTTAGGCGTGGAACATGTACGACGTCAGCTATTCTGCAGACTCCACTATTCGTATCAATAGATACATCACCAACGCCTATAGCTGCCAACTTCTCTCCATTTGCCACAGTAATTGTACCTCCATCTATAGGACGATAGTTGATAAACCAATCTGCACGGGGAGTCATATGAACTGTTGCACCTGAATCCACAATCCATCTGTTAAAGTCTTTACTTTCTGGTGCAGATAAAGACATTTCAGTGATAACTTGCTTCGAATTCGTTACCCGTTCTTCCTCATTATTCACAACAAGACCCGTTTCACATTTTGCTTCCTTTTTATTATAAACAAAACTTGGTTTATCCTTTTAAGAGGACAGTTGGGAGACTTATGCCCTGGTTTTCTGCATTTATAGCATATTATACCCTTCTTATGCAATGAGCGCAGTGCTGGTACATCACGTTCAGTTTCTCTACTCATTTCGCTCAATAGTTTAGTTTTCACCATTTCGCTAGTGACTTCTATATTACTGTGCCCTAGAGCCATTATCAGGGGCTCATATCGTGATGTAAGACCACCTAGAATGATTGCAGCAAGCGAACTATCTTCAATTTTCTTACCAATATCGGCTAGGTACTGCGCGGTCGTTGTTATAGCTATTATATAGGATTCTAAATCTGCAAAATCTGATAAAGTATACCTATATAACTTCCGCTCTAGTGCTAACTTTCGGCCTAAGCTTTTATCTTCAAACGCTGTTTGCAAAGCATCCCACGCCATTTTCGCCGTTGTAGCTGTTCTGACATGCGTGATAGCACCACCGTCAACCGTTAGGCATATTTTTGAAAGAGCCTTTTGGTCATTACGGAAACGTACCTCAGGAGGCGTTTTGTCATCGTCAGCATAGCCACTTACAGTACTCCACAACTCTTCATGCATCAACAACATTCTCATTTTAAATTTCCAAATTGCATATCCTTCACGATTTCTTAACATAGTAATTCCATTCAATATTCCTACAGGTTCTGCCATCATTATCTTCTTCTAAATAAGATAACTTCGTGCTGATAACGATTTGTAGTAAAAATAATGAAATACTATACGTGAAATGAAAAATACGTATAAATTCAGAGAAAGTTTTTTTTATCATTGAGCACTTGTTTTACACGAGTTGACATAAGACATTTATGTTTTTAATTTTTAAATTATATTAGAACAAGAGGTTCTACAACAATTAACATTGGGCGCGTGTATACTACGAATATCTCGTAAATCCAGTAGCAGTAAACTAAAATGTATGGGAATCGACGGAACCAATTTGCTTTTGCCTCCAAAGGAAAAAAAGGGAGTTATGATGTTAAACTGCGTGTGTCTGTGTATCCGTTTGTGGCGTCGTAGCTCTCAAATGAATGGACCGATTTTGATGCAGTTTTTTTGTTTGAAAGATGATGTGATCGAGATGGTTCTGAGCTATAATTTTGGAAGATCTATTCAGGTGTTTGAAGATCATCAGCTCTCTTCCTACTTGCACTGGTCCAATTGATTTGAAATTTGGTATAGTATTATTTGATATTATAGTATTGTCGAATTGATATTTGACACAATTGTTTAATATTCGTGGTAGGGATTCAAATAAAACAATTCTTTGGAATTTATCGCAGGCTTTATATTATAATATTCTCTCGACGTTCTGAGGACTCTGCAGCTTTTATGGTCACGGGGGGGTTGACACCCCCCTCCACCTCTATTCTAGTGGGTAGGTATCTACATTTCATGTATTTTCTTAATACGCTACTGTGGGATATAATGCCGAGACAAAAACACCGTCTTCATAAAAATCACAGTTTTTAATTTAATGATAATTGACTACAACTACGTCTTTATAAAATAACGTCTTACTCCCCTGACTACGCACACGCCATCTTATTTTGCTACCCCTTTCTCCTTCTTTCCCATACATCCTTCTCACTCGCACAAATCATGTTCCGCTTCCCACATTACTCTAGCCTTCATTATACATATAAACATTTATAAAACTGAAAAAATATATATAATTTTATAAAACGTGTCAAATAATGCCCCCCTCCCGCCTGCTTACGCAAGGTACAATCTTTTCCAATATTGTATTGTTCCATTATCGTGTTGCCGAATGTCCCAAAGTCTTTGAAGTTATTTGTATCTGAAAATATGTATCCTACATATTCAATATAGTATTACGAATCCGTTTTTAATAAACCATGTATGTCGCCTGAGGTAATGAGAAATATATTACTCCATTTATCATTAAATTTTAAGTACTGCTACGTTTTCAATCAGCCTGTCATTTCAACGAAAATTGAATACAAAATATATTTCATTTGGCTGTCATTATGAGAATTTCAGACTGAAAGACGGAAACAAATATTTAATATTTTACGTTATTTACATTTAATTTACAGCGAATTATACAAACGTTCAATAAAAACAAACCATTTAGGTCAAAAATATTATATATACCTAATATTGGAAAACTAAGAAAACAATTAAACATGTTTTTCTGTTCAGAAGTTATTTATTTACAATTTAATACTTATTCACTTTAGAAAAAATTTAATATTTACTAAAAATATTTTATTTAATTTTTATAATTTAACTTAAAGTTCAAAGTTAAGGGAAGTAATCTGTGAAAATGCTAATTGTATTACAATCAAAACTTTTTCGTTTTAGGAGCGGTTTTGCAATATCAACAACGATCTTCCGGTAAAATATTAGTTGCTCCTTAACTTTTAGCACTTTTACACGAAAGCGTTAAAGCTTGATATCACTATCACTAATCACTTTTATTAATATTCCGTTGAATTATATACATCTATTTAGATATAGGTACCAGTGGCGAATGGTAAAATTTTTCCCAAAAACCTGATACAATATATAGGTTATATGCATGAACGCCGTCTGCAAATCGTTCTAGCGATAATTATATTGTACAATAAGGGAACTCGACAGGAATCAGTTATATAGACCCTTCGCCACGGATAGGTACAAGCAGTTGATGAGCTTTTTAAGCACTTAATCATCTGATATTTGGAAAGCTTCACGAACTACGTGCCTTTTACAAAATTACATAGTTAATCACAGCTATACAATTTTTCGCACAAAAACATTTGATTGATGAATTATCACAGACTTTTATATCATTGTTTGGAGCAGGTATTTTTATTCTTTTATGAAATATTTTCTTTAGTGATAAACATATTTGCGCCAACGTTCGGTTTCCTTTATAAATGACTTTCATGTTTTACTTCTTAAACTTTTACCACATCTTCCAAACTAAATTATCAACTTCATAGTATTAGCAATCGAACCTTAACGCTATAAAAATAACTACATAGTACTTTTGAACTATATATAGGTAATGTAGTAAGCTGCTTTGCTTGGTGGTAGGATATATTTTATATCCCCACTCGAATATCGACCACCGTAAACAAGATGTTAAAACCCGCCATAGTGTGATTCGTTCGGGGATCAGCCTGTGTATATTCGGTTCCAACAGGCATAATTGTGTCGACTGCTGAGTTGTTATCATTTCTCGTCAGTGGACATTCTATTGGACCCCACTCACTTATTATAAGATGCAGCGGGGTCACTTTACTGAGCTCGTATAAAAAATATGATAATTGGTTGGCTATACAAAGCCGCGTCAGGTCCCGGCCGTAATAAGACGCTGTGATCTAAGGAAATAAGTCATAAATTAGAACAACGCGAAAACATGGAATCGAAATTGTAGCTTCAGTACTTGTCAATAGGTTG
>NC_051136.1:10025422-10041839 GCF_014839805.1 Manduca sexta
GATTGTTTCAGCTTACAATGCTACTCACATAAAAGTTTAAGTTGAATGGGAATTATTTTAGATGATTATGATTGTTAGATAACATGACTGCCTTTAGACCTGCTAGAATACAGGAGATGTGACTGTCGACAAGTTTGGATTCAATTATAGTATATTTAACAATTATTATGGAATATTTTATTTAGTATAATACCTTTTCCCAAGAACACATTGAATGTTATAAGTTATAACCTTAGTAAAAGTCTACCCAGTAAGCATACATTGTGTAGCAAGCATTAAGTTAAATAAGTTATTGTTTTCTACACTTACTATTTAAGGCTTCTTGCACTGACACTGTAGTTGAGGTGTCTGTCGCAGCAGAATAACCAGTCCTCTCACTCATGGTGGACGCCATTTCTGATGCTGTATCACCATCATCTTCTTCTGCAATTATAATTTTAAATAATAATTAAATGTAATTTTAAAATAATAATTTTCACAAATATAACTTATACTTAAGTTTATGTTTGTGTATATGACCTAAATCCTTTAATCCTGATCTTTGAATTCTTGCACTTCATTGCTATAAAATATATTATGCTCTGTTTGAGATTAATTTTTTATTTATTTACTTCTAACACCAAAATATTTATATATTTTTTATTTTTATAATATTATTATATATATAGGAAGTAATATTATCTCACCAAAAGGTCGGCCCAATAGTTCTGCTGTCGCCTTTCTGTGCTCTTTAATCCTTTTGGACACAAGTGCTGCATTTTCAAGACATTTTGAGCTCTTTCAAACTTAATTTGTCTTTCTGATGATGATGATATTCTATGGGGTGTCTGAAATGTTTAAAAACTTTATTTGAAATATTTTTTTAAATATAGTGTTATATAACTTAATAATATGGTCAAGTATTTGACAAAAATGAATTTAATGAAAATGAATGAGCACCTCTGGGTATGTAACTTTTTATTTCAAGTTCAAGAGAATATTTGTAAACTCATGTATAGTCAGTGTCAAATTAATGCAAATATTTATTTAAAGTTACTTAGTAATATAAACTTAACATATTTACTACAAAGTAATTAACTTGAAATTAATGCCTTTTATATGTAGAAAATAAGTGGTTTAAACATAATATATCAAATGTGGAAATTTACCCAAATTCTTCTTTTCAGAGTAGTCTAATGTGATAAATATAGTAATCTTGACTAAATAAAAACTAGGACTTAAAGACTCATTACAATAAAGCTGAAGCTACAGTGCAATACATAATATTATTAGTGATCTGATTCTATTTGAAAATATTCAAGTGAGGCATGATATAAGATACAAATGAAATTATTATATTACACTAACCATCACATGTAAGTACATATTATTTTGTTTACTAGTCATACAGAAACATATAAGTAAACGAAGGATCTTAAGAGTCTGTTTCTATTTACCAACTTGGGAATATTTTTGTGATACTAATTATGTTTTCGAATCGGTTGTCCTTGCCTTAATGCGTCACGTATCAACGTACAATATGTTAGAATTTAGAAATCTCCAAAACCTACCCTGGCTGTTTTTACACTTCCCGCGATGCTGGACACTTCACTCGATGACGGTGCTATATTCCCCTCGTCAGCATCCAGTTGCTTTCTTTCGGGAGAATTATCGATATTTTTATTGTCCGACATGGCTTATACTCTGCCAACATTAAGACCATGAACGTAATAACACACTTTACACAACAATTACTATGAACACGGAAAACTCAATTTACAACAATTACTAGGAAATTAGGAAATCTTCATGTATTAATATAAAATTATATATTTATTTCCACCACCACTCAGTACATTATTTGCCAAAAACAGGCTCCAGTTGTCAATCAGGGTTCAACACCACGTCAGCAGTGTTACCATTGAACACAATATATACTACTAGTATGTCTATTTAGTCGAGTAGGAATCAATCTTATTACCCAGATGGCTGGGCTAGATTCATATTTGTTTCATTTGCGGATTGACATGTGTGTCAGATCAATGATATTTGTAATAAATCATTGTGTCAGACCAGCTTTACGACTAAATAGTATCAGACCTGTATTATATACGGTCCTACTGCTAGGCACTGGCCTTCTCTACCACCTAGCAACATGCTTTACGTCTAACAAGGTATAATATTTTCATAGTTCTGCGAGACTGCATGAAGTAAGATTATTTTTTTTAGTATTTTAAACTTTCAATGTGACGATTAAATAAATAAAAACCATCGGTCTGTGAAGTGGGATCGCCGAGTGACGTCTCAGCGTGGTGCAAGGAGAAGTCGGAGAAGCGCAATAATTTTCGTGTTTTTCGATGATTATTATAATATTTCGGATACGACTCAAAATATTAAAATTGGGTTGAGTTGAAAAATTTTACTGTGGTAGAAAAATGGATTTATATAATAATTAATATCCTCACAAACTTTATTATTGATTGTTCTTCATATCGATTTTCATTTTTATAGTCGATAATTTAACTTTGGTTGTATGCATCCTTAAGAAATTCCTAACCTAAACAAACCAAATTCTGAAAAATACTAAATTGTCAATTCAATCTGTCAGAAATTTATTTCAGTGACTTCACAATTATTAGCTTAATTATATGGTTTTATCTGTAAAAGAATTCAATGGCATCTTCCCGTCTCCAGGTATTTTATTCTCTGTAAATCAATATAAAAAAAATAATTATTCGACTGTCTTGCATCGACCTTGTTGTTTCAGGCTACTGCGCGTCAGTTATCAAAAACATTTAAGAAAAAGACTCGGTTTGATATTGGTATTGCATCAGAGCTTCCTCCAGCCTACAAAAAATTCTGGCGTGAATGGAAAGTCCTTAAGCCTGCAGCAGTTCACTTCGTGGCTCAAGAGGGGAAGTGGAGACGTGATGAGCTGACAGGCGAGACCCTGCCAATACAGAACATACCAATACCTATCAAGTATCCTGCTGAGATACACGAGGGAATATGGGGTGGAGAAGCTGTAGTCAAAGGTATATGTTATATCTCTAATTCCCTTCGTTATAGTTATTTATATAATGGTGATAGTGTTACATATGTTTACATTTCATATGATGAAATCTATAAAGTCAGTGATAAGGGGAAATAAATATTTTTATGAAAATACCTATGAAAAATTAAGCTCACAAAATTCTTTCGGGATGTGATTAGGTTTCTTATAACTTAATTACCTTAATAAAGGATTGTTAGGTTAACTAGGTTAGAGCGTTATTATCCTTGCCAGTAAGGACCATGATGAGTTTCCCTCAAAAATGTATATGTAATAAGTATTTGTTACATAAAAATGTAAAAAATTGATGTTATTTGTGAATAAGTATTTATTCAGACCCAATTTTGTATCACAAATATATTAAATCCAAACATGCTATTATTTTTAATGACAAATTATTATTTGCTAATTATGTATTTTTAATGTAAGCGATTGTAATTACTTGTTCCCTATTATTTTCGGGAGCTGTAATTTTAATCATATAATTTCATTTAGTAGCTATAATACAATTACTAATATACATGATTTTTTGGTGAATAACCAACAGGTTTCCAAAAGCGAGATCCGCAGAGGCGTAGAGTACCTCATTACTGGGTGCCTGTATTGAAAAGGACTGTAGTGAGATCAGAAGTTCTCAACACCCATCTCTCAGTCACCGTGACAGAGAGAACAATAAAACTCATCAATGATCACTATGGATTTGATCATTACCTGCTCAAAACACCAGCCTGCGACTTAGTGTCCATGTTAGCTTTAAAATTAAAAAAGCAAATATTAACAGAATTGATGAATGGATGCCCAAGATATGCACATGATCCTGCAAAGCAGAAAGAAATTTATAAGGAGTACAAAACATATTTGTCATCAGTGAGTAAATTTATTTATCATCTTAGATGTAAATATAAGTGTGAAGTTACAATCACTTTTTGATTTTCATAAGTTTCTCATGTAGCCAACATGAACTTCCTCTATGCTTTTCTTCAATGAAAGTTGTATGAATATTTATATACTATAGTACTCTGGATAGAAGATTATTACAATAAGGTTATACAGGGTCATTTTGACATTGCGTTACTAAATGACACCGCATACTTATCTACTTGGAAATAACACATTACTATAAGTTACTTGAGCCGTAGATGTAAAATAAAAAAGTGTAAGTTTCAAACAAAATAAATGTCAATAAAAAGTAATTTTAATTTTACGTGCCCTAATGCCACTACTATTACTCTAAGAGAATTCGTCACAGCTGTAACATTGTACTTTCAGTCATAAATACACTCACGCACACGTCATATTCGCATAAAACTAAAAATAATAAAAAAATCAGAAAACTAAAACCAGGCTTTTTGGTGAAAAAATTTGTTATTAATGAATGATTTTTGGCACAATGTCAGCAAAGGTCAAGACGAGTATGTGGTTTCATTTAGTAACGCAATGTCAAAATGACCCTGTATACTTACAATTGTTTAAACCATATAACAAAGAATCTTTACTAACTACATATTTTTATTTATAATACTTATTTTAGTATACACCTGAAGAAATTGAATGGTATGGTTTGTCATGGTATGAAGCCCTTACCAAAGTTGCCAAACAGAAAGAAGCTGAAAATAAACCTATACCCCTAAAAAAAGTCTATAGAAAAAACCTTGTAGAAAAATTGAAAGCTGCAGGACTAGAGGAAAACAAGGGTTCAGCTGATGAAATATCGTAAGTACTTTATAACTCTGTCTCTTTTTATTTGGTATGCTTTGACTACACTCCAATGTAGGTTTACACATTTAACTTTTTAAGAATGATGCTAAAATAATTGAGTTGGTTTTAAGACCTGCGCCCCAGGCCGGACATTAACCTGTATAGAGAATCCTATCATTGAACAAATTAAAAAATGTTTTACATTAAATAAAATTTTAAAAACTGTGACCAATTTGAGAGTCACTTCATTACTATTTACTGTAAATAGTACAGCCGGCCTAGCATGCGCATCACGAGATATCTCGATAACGAGAGTAGACAAATTGTCGATGTCGATTAATATCTCGTTTTCTCTAACATGCGCACCACGATCGACAAATTCCTCGTTGAAGACATAAGTTTACTCGTGAAGACAAACCGATGTTGCCCATTAAAATATATATTTTAAACATTTTATTTTCTAATATAGCTACAATGGTTTTAGTTCATTCAATTTTTATAGATCTATGATCCAATTAGGTTCTTTTGACGTTTTATGTGACAGTTTATGTCATAACAAAGAGCATAATGTAAATAAAAAACGTAAATAAGTAAACAAATTCAAAATTAATAATAATATTGTACAATATAATAAGGATTCTAACACAAAATAACAGCTCCGCCTTATTTTGGAGTACGAAGTAACAAGACACAAATCTAATAAGACAATTATTTGTACGAGTATATGGTGCCCAAGCCGGACTTTACCTCGGGTGACTACGCCCCGCCGTGAGAACGATGTACCATAATGCCTAATGGAATCAGTAGTGCAATCGGGAAGGAGATGACTGTGGCTTTGGGCCTCACAAAATACCCAATTGATGTAAGTATAGTGAAACAATAACCTTATTAGCAAAACACCAATGTTGTAAGTTGAACTTTGCAGCCACAAAGCTCAAGTTTGTTCTTATTCGATGGTAATTGATGTTTTTTAGTATTAGTGTTTATTAAAATATGAGTAAGTATATATTTTCTTTATGTTTTAGTTCCGTGAATCAAGTCCCTCTACATTCATTGGAATGTCCCCAGCCCAGCAGTCAACACCATGTTGAAGAGCTTACCAAATACTACTCCCAAAAAGTTTTTTAGTTGCTCGGTTTGAACTTAATACTTTAATGAAAATATGTATTTTTATAACCAGTTTTTTTAAAAAAAAACTACATTTTTTAAATACTTAATATCATGTATATATATTCCGTTACATATCTTTATTTATACACTAGATAAAACATCTGTATGTTAGGAAATTTGGTTCTGTTCTGTTGGTTTAGGAAATTAATAATATAAGTAAACTGCAGCAATTACTTGAGAGTGCAATTTCTGTTTCTTGTAAGTGTTCATAGTATTTCATTACAGTAATTGTAGGAAATTTGTTGTATAACAAGTTATTATAAAATATTCTATTGTTGCCTAAATTTGTGTTAAGTTAAAAGATTTTGTTGTAATAATGAAAACTATCTTGATATTTAAAATGTGAATATAATAAAATATACATTATTTACATAGGAAAATATCTATTTATTACAATTGAGGTCATCCTGCTTGAGAGACACTTGCAGGTACTGATAATTGTACAGGTTCTTCTCACACATCATGGTCATTTATAATAGTTTCCTCCATTGGAACACTGTAACATAAAATACTGCATTACCTACAGTTACTTAACAATAGTAATATAATGTGAAGTTGTACCAGTGGTAAAATAATATAGTCAAACAACAATTTGAAACAGTGTATAACCATATATCCATTATTGTTAAGTCCATCAGTATACAATCAGTGTAAATGAAGTTTTTAATAAAGAAATAAAGCAAGATATTGTTTGTTTATATTGTTAAGTTGCATAGTAATAGTATCTTCTCCGATACCTGGCATTCACATTAAGAGTTTTGCTGTTTGAATCCATAATGTGACATTTTTGGTAACATATAGGTACTAGTTTTGCAAAACATAATGGTAAAACAAGTTACTCATTTGTATTTGTAGTATTAAAATAAACAAAATTAAAACTGCAATTAATCTGATTAAATAGCTCTTATTACCTCATTAGTTGGCACATTAATTTCATTTTTATGAAAGGTAACACACTATGTATTAATTGTGAAGATATTTCTCAAAGTACATTCATTTTTTATTTCTATTAACTCTAATAATTAATTAATAGTACATTACCAGTTGAACCTTGGTGTCGCAGGCTTCCTTCCTCATTTTTGATATTGTGCACTTTGTGGCTCATTAGGAGGTAATATTTTTATATGGGTACAATCTAAGAGCCCTAACATACCTTGCACGTAAAATTCACGAGTCTCACCTAAAACAAATAAAAATGATTCCATTATCTATAAATCAAAATACTTCAATTGATAATAAACTCAGCTACTTATGTAATTAAGTATGTAATAAATATATTCAATTACCTTTAAATGGACGGCTATGCCTTTGGCTTGAGACTCCAAGTCGGGAGCAAACTTTTCTTTAATATACAATGCCATTCGTTTTGTAGCAAAGGGATATCATAAATCAATTAAAAATTTTTCTCTACTTTTCTCGTGACAAGTCGAGAAAATGAGCGCGCATGTTAGTGTCGGTAGACATATAGAGATAAACGACAAAATCACGAGAAAAAGTGTCGACAAAATTTTGTCGTCGTGCGCATGCTAGGCCGGCAGATCATATACACTGTTACTGCACCAATGATTATATTATAATCTATACTATTATACCTAGTCTTGCCATAAATATTGTAATAAAGAAAAAAGAAAATTGTTAACTGCAAATAACATTTATTACTTTTACAGTGTGTCAGTTTAATACATAAATATAAAACAATTAAAAATATAAAAAGCTTATTCGAAGTGGTCTCCATTGGCTGCAATACAGTCCTTTAAACGATGAGGCCAGTTATCAATAGAAGCACGCACTCTTTCCATGGGAAAATTCTTCACTGCCAATCGTATAGATTGTTTTAGGGACTCCAAATTATCATGGCGTTTAGAGCAAGCTGTACTCTCTAAAACTGACCACAAATCATAATCCAGCGGATTAAGATCGGGACTAGACGACGGCCAGTCTTCAGCTCTGATGAAGTCCGAAACGTTCGATTCCAACCAAGACTGCGTGGACCGAGCTTTATGACCCGGCGCCGAGTCTTGCTGGAAGGACCATACTTGGTTATTGAACATGGTGATGTTAAGGGGCTTAACTACCTTCTCAAGAATGGTATCTTGATACACTTGTGCCGATGTTTTGATACCTTTTCACAAAAATATGGCTCAGTCACTCCTTCATAGCTAACACCCCACCAAACCATCACTGAAGTCGGATAATGTCCACGTTGCACTCTGTCGACTAATTGGGAAGCTTCCTTAGAGCTTTGAGCATAAATACGGTCATTTTGTTTGTTAAAATGTTGCTCAATTGTAAAAATTTTCTCATCCGTAAACAAAATTTTTCTGTGACCTCCCTTTGCGTACCGCTTCAGTAGTTGTTTCGATTTTACCACCCTATTCTTCTTTAAATTATCAGTTAAGAAATGGCCAGTGCGTCTCTTATAGGCTGCAAGTCCTAAGTCATCTTTTAAAATACGCGACATGGTTCTAGGTGCTATCTTCATTTCCCGAGATAAAATCTTTTGCTTTCGGACAGGATTTCTTCGAATTCTTTCCCTTACTGCTTTGACCACCTTTTTCGTACGAACACTACGTGGACGGCCAGATCTTTTCTGTCACAAACAGAGGAGGTCTCATTGTACCTATTAATAGCCCGGTACACAAACATTTTACTAATACCAAGTGTATGGAGAGTTTTAAAAATTGCATTTGGCTCCATACCTACTTTGTGTAATGCTATCACAGCGATTCGGTTCTCTTTATCACCCCACACCATTTTAATATCGCAAAATATTTTACAATGTATTGGCGCCAAAATGAGAAAACACAATGAACAATCGTATAAAAATGACAGATTCGAAATTCAAATGTAATATTTTTTTATAATTAAGTGTAACAGTATTTATGGCCAGACTAAGTATAAAGCTGAAGAGTTTGTTTGTTTGTTTGTTTGTTTGAACGCGCTAATCTCAGGAACTACCGGTCCAAACTGAAAAATTCTTTTTGCGTTGGATAGCCCTATGTTCGTGGAGTGCCATAGGCTATATATCATCACGCTATACCCAATAGGAGCAGAGCAGTAATGGCTAATCTCACGAACTACCGGTTCGAACTGAAAAAATATTTTTGTGTTGGATAGCCCTTTGTTCCTGGAGTGCTATAGGTTATATATCGTCACGCTATGACCAATAGGAGCGGAGCAGTAATGAAACATGATGCAAAAACGGGGACAATTTATTAGTTTTGAGAGCTTCTGTTGCGTGCGCTGCGTAAACGGTTAAAGTTATGCAACAATAATGTATGACGGGATTGTTCTCTTAAAAAGTTCTACAAGAATATACATAAAACAAAGTCCCCAGCTGCATCGGTCTACCCGAACGTGTTAAACTCAAAAACTACCCAACGTATTAGGATAAAATTTGGTATGGAGACAGTTTAAGACCCTGGGAAGAACATAGGCTCCCGGGAAAATATATAGCGTGACTTTTATTACGGAAAACTTTAGCCCGAAAAACTTTACAACGCGGGCGGAGCCGCGGGCAAAAGCTATATTATATATGAGTGTAGTGGTCCAAGATTTCCATGTTTGTTCTCAGTGCAATAGTGCCGTCATGTGCAAATAAACTTCTATATATATTTACATTGGCTGTCTACTTCATATAAATACACATTTGACATTGAAATGGTTCTAATCTAATTTAGTATTAATACATTGTTTTCTGTCTTTCAGTACCACAACTTCTTGGCTATCAAAAATGAATCCATTTGGCAAGAAAGACGAAGCTTAGTTGCAGATAGTAGCTCATATTTAATTGAAGTGCAGTTTGTGAAACTTGTTAATTTAGATGGAATGTAATTGAAGTAGATGTGTTTATTGATTATATTTGTTTTATTTCTACCCTTTAATAAGAAGTTTCCAAATTTATATTTAATTAATATCACTAGCTATTTTTTACTAAGGTGGTATTGCGAAACATGTATTATATTGTTTTTTTTTCTGACATGGCACAGTGACCCCACTGCACCTGATCGTAAGTACAATAGAATGTCGACTGACGAGAGATGATTACCTCTCAACAGTCAACACAATTATGCCGGTCTGTTGGAACCAGATATAGACAAGTTGATGCCAGGACGCGACACGCTTGGGCCACTATGGCGGGTTTTAACACCTTGTGTATGATGGTTGTTATCCGGGTGGATATAAAATATATTCTATAATTAGCAAAATATGTTAAATAAAACAATGTTTTTCTAATTTATCAATTAAAATATATTTTTTTATAAACAAATACAATTTAAATTTATATAATGTTGCTAAAGATTCTTTAATCATTTCAGAAATATCTTTATTACATTCAATATCACCCCTAATGACAATACTATTGTTAATAAAATCATCTATCTCTAGTGTCTTATGTCAACAATATAATTTATAATACATAATATACTGCTGGGCTAAGGGCATTTAATATTGCCAGTTGATTCTTAAAATTGTATAAATGATGCATAAATTGCCCTTAACGATTTCATGAGTAAATAAATAAAAGATTAAAATTTGTCACAAAATATCATATTATTCTCTAGTACAATATAATTTTTCATATAAAAACAAACTTATCTCTCAACTAAAATAAAGATTCGTTCATAACTATTGATTGGGCTTGTCAAATTAGGCCCAAATTTTTGTGTTCATGTTGATGTACAATTAAAGCAAGAGTAATAGCTGAGGATTAAGGTAAGTTATTTTAAACTGTAACATTCCTGAGATGATTTAGTATTGACTAAAAGTACATGTAAATACATAGGGCTGTTTTGCCAGATATTGTTTTTTTCTTTTAGTGTAAGGCCGCACTACTATGGTATATTATGGTTTTTAGCTACGTCATTTTGCAATTCCAATATATCGATATAAGCAAACGCTTTGGCGATTTATTCCCGCGACAGTGCAACTAGTTTGTTCATCTGAAACTTAGGCGCACTCGTATATAGCGCTTACCGCCATCACTTTTTTGGTTTGTTGGGGGCAGTTTTTAACCGTAATGCGTGAACGCATAATGGTTTTGAGAATGCGAAATATAATCGCCTGCTACATACAACCTTAGTGCGGCTTTAGGTTTAGATTGATTAGAACTGAAATAATTTTCATAACAATTTGATATGGCATACTGTAATAATGAGTATGGCGAGCGATGAAACAGGCATTTACTTGATTAAAATAACGTTACTATTGACATTTTTAACTAGTTAGCAGCTTGATCCGCTTTGACCGACACGATGAAGAGAATGACTACAAGCTACTGTTACATGTATGGGGACAGTTACTGGAGAGGGAATAACGAACAACACGTAGCAACCAGGACGCTCGCAGCAGAGAAGGTCGTAGACGTTTGTAGAACGTTGTCGGTTAGGTGATGGCGCACTCGATGGGCTGGTCGGTGGGCAGGCGGTCGGCCAGCAGCGCGGCCACGGCGCGCGCCAGGTACGTCATGGTGCCGTAGCTGCCGCTGGGCGCGCTGTCGTACAGGTGCTGGCACACGCCGGCCGCGCCGCCGCACACCAGCGCGCCGCCCGCTCCGCCCGCTCCGCCCACCGCAGCCGCCGACCGCTCGAGCTTCGCGCAGCAGAGCGTTGCGTCGCCGTTGCACCGCATCTGTACATACGTAATATTATTAGAAACCAAATATTTCATTAATTTAATATAACTCTCTCAAAATAAAAGAATTACCTTTGCCATACAAACTTATACAGGGTGCTACAGAAAGGAGGGCATCAACAATAACAATGATTAAATCATGCAGCGTTTAGTTGGTAATCTAAATAATTTCCCATTAATTGTATCTCTTATTTGTATAAAATAATGATGTATTTCATGAAAAAAATAATTTACCTGGTCTTCTAAAAATATCTGGTTCGCCTTGTGTACTAATTGTTCGACGCCTATAGTGCCACCCAAATGGGAAACCGCCTTATATTCAACAACCAAGGTCAACACCATTAGAGCTTCGACTACCAACTGCCTATATTCCGGCTGGGGTATGGAGTTCAGTACGGTTTCAACAGCAAGGGCGAATTTCAATTCACCGGATGTCATCTCTTGTGTCAAATTCGGTTGAAGAAGTTTACCTTGAATTACTAAACCTTGACACTGGAAAAACAAGTGTATGACGGAAAAATATATATTTATTATTTACATAAAAGGCAAATATACAGTTATAAAATAATATGACAACACAATAGACCAAAATATATTTTATAAAGGCACCCTAATGCTCTATAAAACTAAGGAACCCCAAAGGCACTTAGCTATGGTTCTTGTGGTCTGATATCTCATCGTGCTAATTATAATGTCCGTACTTCTAGGTTTAATTGAGTATAGTATATTACCTTCTCCAACACACCCCAAACCCGAGGATAGAAGTCCCGCGGTACGCGGTTAAGCGCCCCGTCCAACCGACGTCTGCGTAACCACTGTCCTTGCCGATCTGGCTCCGTATTGGGCGCTTTAGAAAATATCATTGGTTATAAAATATTTAAGAAGAAATTATATTTGCTTTGAAGACAAATTTTCATAAATCTTTTGGACATGCGGAATTGGCAGACCGAAATAAAATAATAATTGTCAAATAACAGCAGTAACACCATACGAAACTTTGTGTTACAAAGTATACTACGTGGCACTCACTGCACTCGCCACATAGTGACATAAGATGTTAAAGTGCAGTACACATTAAAGTTGACGCTCCGTTAACGTATGTAGGCATCGTTTTGTCGGCGGGCTCAGCTTGGCGATAGAAATATATTGCCATATCTGTATCAGCTCAATGGATTCAGAGATTATCTTTCATGAATAAACTGTCCAACTTACAAACTTTACTAGTTGCAAATTAGTTTAACGAAGACGGATTGCTAAATTAGTATTATTGGGTACTTACAGTCATCTATGCCGCCTTGTAGTGATTGACCTTCTAATACAATTTGAGATTTCTTTCCATAACGGTTCGATTTATTGCTCACTATCGAGAAATTGCCGCGGCCAACTGCAAACGAAGGTTTTACCTCTGTCAAATGAGTAAAAATGTGATTTGTATGACATTCTCAAACACGTATCAGTAGTTCTGGCGGAGAATTATGTAAGGGATACGAAATACTAAATTGGCTTTCTGAACAAATGCGGTAAAGGCGTAACGGAGTTGAGCAGGATTTACGGCCAAAATTAATAATTTATCATCATATCTCCAGATCGATCGAGGAAGTACATCAATAGGAATAAAGTTTGGTGGTTACGCTTACATGTTACTTATTTTACTTTAATTTATATTTCGGATCGATCTGTAGATATCGATCAAGTTTATTAATTGGCCGTCAGTAGGGGTATATTTAAAAAATCAAATAGAACTATTATTTACAAATAATGGCGCAGAATAATCATGAAAATTAATTGATGTATGTAAAACGACGACACAAAAAGCGGACGCGTCTTTACACAAGTTAATCAATTGTTCACGGTGATTATTAACAAAGTTATAAAAGGGGACAAAAACATTCAAAATTGTGACGTCACAACTCGCCTTTATTTCTATCGATTTTTCCCTTTATAACAGACAGAGAATTTGCTGTAACAGAAACATAATAATGTGTAGAAAGAATAAAGAGCACCGGAAGACTGAAAATATTTAATTATTTAAAATATAAAATTCAACACGCTGTATAATATACCATAGACTAAAATATATATTGTACTATTGCGACGAAATAAATATCTTATAGTGTATTAAATTCCTATGTTTATCAAATTCATTAAGATATCGGAATGTCTGAGAAATGCCAAAAATTTTTATACTAAATAATAAAAATCTACTACATACCACTATTGATAGCAAACTCTTTCCCGCTCAAGATGTGATACAGTAAGTTTTTCATTTCGAAGGGTGACAGGTTGAGCAAATGTTCCGAAGCCTCCTCACCATCACAGGACAAGGTTCTTGACAATTCTGTAGCCATCACCTGTATTTATTGGAGGGCAAAATTAGTGTTAAAGTCTTGGTGTTAATTGTATTTTGATCTAGAAATGAGCTATAAGAGGAACGCTAATATATTGTAATAATAAAGTTATGTAATTTTTATAGACAGTTCTAAATAAAGTATTGAACAGACTACAGAACGACTGTAGTGCTGAGATGTCGGGTTCGATTCCGGATCGGGCAAAAATATATTGGGTTTTTCTATCAGCCCGGAGTCTGGAATTTGTGCCCGATATGGTGACAGGCTCACTCCTTATCACAACATGGGACGGAATACACACAGCGGAATGTTAGCACCAGTTTCGTCTCTGTTTACCTATTTACGAATAAAAGACGCGCGCGCGTTTGTGTAGTGCTGAATATACAGGGTGTCCTATAAGTCAACATTCAATATAGGAAAAGGTAAGCTCAATTCTAATTACCTTAAGAAAAATCAACAAAAATTCATGAGGAAAGACTTGGCTTCCATGTTGTAAGACTATAGGTTATAGTTACCTGAATAATTAGTCCGACTCTGAGCCTCAACATTTCCAGGAACAGCTGCGGTTCCGTGCGTATAAACATGGCTAAATAAACCAGTAGCTCTTGTGTCAACATGGCTGTGCTTTCATCGTCCCCGTACGCCTGTGAACACCCATCGTATTCATTATGTTACTTTTATTAACTAGCTTTTGCTCGCGGCTTCACCTGCATGAAGGAGTTTTCCGGGATAAAAGTTCCGCCATTTATTTTCCTGGGATAGAATGTATCCTATAACCTTTCCAGGGTCTTAAACTATCTCCATACCAAATTTCATATGAATTCTTTCAGTAGACTTTGAGAAAATAATAACATACAAACATACAGAAAAGGGGATGTTGTTTAATATGTGCAGATTTTATGTCTGTAAAAGTACCAGCTGATATTCATGAGATTTTTTATAATGTACAATTTATGTTACCTTTATATTATTTCCATCTTTGTCACGGCGAAAACGCTGCATGTAACGTTATTGTTTCATTTAAATTGAATTTTTTGTGCAAATATTAAAAGAAAAAAGTAATTAAAACCATAAACTATTCCACGATAAATGTCAATAAAAGCAAAATGAACGTGTCAATAGCTAATTAATTAAAGGAAAATATGCTAGAACCTCTAGGCAACCACGTTACAGCAGGCAAATTAATAAAAAAGTCACCGCCCACGTCGCTTTAAAAAAACTTACCAAGTGAATTAACTGCCTCAACTCATTTTCAGGCAACGGCGCGGTGATAGTATGCTCGTTGTTAGGCGGCATTCCCACTGTGATCTGCTTCTGCCGTACTAGCAGGTCGGTGACTGCCTTGGCGAGGTCCTCGACTCTCTTGCCCAGCATGCCCGCGGTATGTCGAACCAGACCCCAGAGCTTTTGTGTGCAAGCCTTCTCGTAAAGGGCCTTGAGAAGATCCTTAACAGTGACAGCTTTCCCGTTTTCTATTATATCTAAAATTAGATTTTTTGTCATAACACGAGTGATATCACATAATATGATAAAGTATAATTAATCTAAGCTTAACATTATTTGAGAATAGGTGATGAACATTGTTGCCAACATTGCCAACGCTGCACATATCTTATTGATGCACATACTAATTTAAAACTTCGCACAACCGTCGCGATCGGGTGCACCACTTTTAACATAAAATTTAATAACATTATTTCTAACATTTATAAACCTTTAAACAGTTTATCGCGTGCATTAGTTATTTAACCCAATCTGAAACCCCACTTATTTAAATTTAGATCAGAATATTTTTTGCAACTTTCAAAGGCAGGCTAACTTGTATCTGGCCTGGTGATGGTTTTTGTAGCCCATGGACTAATAATAATAATAATAATATCAGCCCTGTATTACATATATACTGTCCCACTGTTGGGCACGGGCCTCCTCTATTACTAAGAGGGATTAGGCCTTATAGTCCACCGCATTGGCCCAGTGCAGATTGGTAAGCTTTCACTCACCTTCGAAATTCCTATAGAGAACTTTTCAGGTGTGCAGCTTTCCTTCACCGTTAAAGCAAGCGATAATTCACAAAGAATACACACATAATTTTAGAAAAGTCATAGGTGTGTACCCTTGGGTTTTCAACCTGCGGACATTCGTCTCGGCACTCCGGTCCACAACCAACTAGGCTATCGCCGCCCATGGACAAAGTTAATTAATACTCAATATTACCGGTGTTAAAGTCGAGCCCGTGCGTGTCCACGAGGTACTGCAGTATGTCTCCCTGTTCGTCGAGACTCTCCGTCTCCCTGAGCATGGCGAGCAGCTCGTCCGTCTCTTGCTCAGCGTACAGCAGGTTTTGTGATTCAGACGTGGTCCGGTTGCGAATCACCGACGGCGGCGTTTTGTTTACCACTGAAATACCGTTAAGCTAACTTTTAGACTGGCAAGTTCTTGCAGAAATATATTGAGCAGGAACTTCAGGATGAGTTTACATTAGCGGAAATATTCTATAGTTATGTACAGATGCAGTTTATTATAGGTCCTGCAAGCG
>NC_051136.1:10042339-10058151 GCF_014839805.1 Manduca sexta
TTATAATGCTAGTTCTGTGCGCAGTGAATTCATTTACTGTTAATATAAATTAACGTTTAAAAGCACACATAACTATCATTATTAAAAGTCATTTCAAATCAATATTTTTATTAAAATTAAACTATTTTTCGGATTTTATCGCGGTTATAATATTTTTAGTTTTCTCCCGACGTTTCGAAGCTTTGCAGCCTTCGTGTCATGAAGTCTGACACTGTCAGCTCATTCTGCTTAGATCGGACCACCAACAGCTAAAATTTAAAAAGTTGTATTTTTGTCAAATGTCATTGCGCATGAACAAAACCCCAATCGAAGGCTGCAAAGTCCTCGAAACATCGAGAGAAAATTAAAAATATTAAAAACGCGATAAAATCATAAAAATATTTTAATTTTAATGTCTAACATTCGCGTAAACATAAGAAATCACGTCATTTCTATAGCATTGCAGCAGCTTCACTATACAGGCCCATTTAAAGACCCCAGGATATTTTTTGTCAACAGTTTCATATGTAGTAGGACTTTTTTAAATGCATATTAAATTATTATGACATGTATATTTACAAAATAACCTGAACGTGTTATACGTATAGTGTGAAAAAGAAAACATTTATCGTGTTAATTCAACAACTTTCTTGAAAGTAGATTACTATTATAATATGTATTCTATTTGCATGCTCAATAAACTAGATTCGTAAATGTGGAACAGAAACAACATAAAAATCGAGTTATGTGTGTTTTCGTCACACAATAAATGTAGGTAACGAATGTAATGTAGATACTATAAGTAACCGAAGTTTCGCAATATAAGTAAACACACACATACACAGCTATCAGTGAATTTGTGTTTTATGCTTGAATTTTATAATGCCCAAGTGCTGCGAAAATAAGTCCCTTTGCCACTCCACAAATGTTTATATTATGTGACCAACTATTAGAAACCTATTGGAACCTCTGCCCCACCGTGGGGATTTAGGACCAGACGAAGAAGAAGAACTATTAGAAAAATAAATACTTATCTGCTTTTACAGATTTACATCTTACAATATTTCTTTTAACCTATTGTATGTACATATTATATTGAATTTTACATAAAACATAATATATAACATTTTATTTTCAAGTTGTAAACAAATAATAATATGTGTTTGAGTACACACTTAATAAAACTACATTTATGCCAAACAAATAAAACAATTTGTTTTAAGGTCGCGAATTAAGCTACAGCCGTCGGCTAAGCGTAACAGAGGGCGGTGGTGTGGTCCTGAAAACTGGCTCAGGAGAGCCTGTGCTGGCCCATGCACCTACTGATATCGCTAGTAAGTTTCATCTTAAGTATATGATTAATTACTTAACGCTTAACAACTTGTATCAATATAATATGAAAATAACAATGTTAAGGTCATATTCTCTACGTTAACACGCAAGTGTTACATTATTTGGTGAAATTTACGTATAATGGTATTCTGTAAGCAAATTTCATCTGTCATTAACGCGACGTCTGTTTGTCATAACGTGTGACATAGGGAATTAGGGCCCTGTGTGTTACGTAAGATTACGTATACATATAATTATAGCCTGTATCCATTTAATTATAGCCAGTATCAGATTATTTTTATCTACCATTATCTTTGTATTTGATTAAGTTTTTATTACAAATTTTCAAAAGTTGTTATAATTTGAATTACTCGCCAATTTTAAAGCCGACCCTATATATAATGAATACCTAACTAATTATTTCACTCACCCTATACACGTATGATAATCAAATTTTCAACAACAAAAAAGTGCTGCAACACCTATCCGAAATCTTAAAACTCCAAAATAAAACGAATGAAAATGTAAGTGCCCCGCCATATTTTAGGAAAATATTTTGTAATAATTATAACGATAAAATAAATCAATTTTAAAACGTTTCAACAATAAAAAAATACACTCCGTGTTTACAATTTTATTTTTGATGCTAAGCCAAAACTGAATGTGTTCGCTCACACTGTATATTCTATTAACTAGGAGAGCGACACAAATATCATTTATAAATAGCTCGTATACTGTAGGCTAACCATCGACCTTGATACGAAGCAAAGAAGAATATGTATAGTATACTTCATTTAAAAGACTTTATGCGAAAATAATATACCGAGTGTACCGAAGTAAGTGACCAACTACAAAAATAAAACAGAAATAAAAAGTACTATAAAAGAGTCAGAAGTTACTAATCTGTTTTCCCTTTAAACATACAGAATTTTTGTTCTTAGCTGTTTTAATATAATAAAATATACCTAATTATATCAGGCAGCCTGTTCGTGATGGCCGCCGGACTGACAGCCGAATGGGAACCAGTCGCCTCTCGGCTCGCCGACCCTGCGCTCTCAGCCTGCGCCGCTATCGTCCTTGTCGTCTTCAACTACCCATTCAGTACGTATGCACCAAAAACCTTGCTCTAACTTCAAGATAAGAGTATTAAGTAAAGCTATACATAGTATTAATCCAAGTAAACTTATTTAAAATTGCGCCACCGCTATATTATGTAGAGTCAGTAATGAAGCTAAATAAATACTTACCTACTTCACGTAAAATAGTGTGAGAAGGAGGGAAAGGGTATTTATTTATTTGGACAAACTGCATGTATTATTTAGAGATAAAACGCACATAATCATTAGTAGGTATAAATAACAATACTTCACCTAGTTCTAGTTTTATTAGTTGTCTTTACAACTGGTTTTCAAAGAATAAAAGTATGATTGGATTAACATTGGAGAATAGTTGAAGAAACTGTTATCAGTTTTGCTATAATTTTGTGTGCATAGATTTAAGCGATATTATTCCATTAGTGCGTTCTGCGGGTCTGGTGCTGCTGCAGACGGTGCCAGAGGGATTGGGCGCGTGCGAGCTGCGTGCGGCCGCTTTGTGCGTGCCCGGCGTGCTCGCCATCCACGAGCTGCACGTGTGGCAGTTGCACCGCGACAGGCTCGTCGCCACTGCGCATGTCGTTTATGGATCGCATGATGTACGAATATTTTTTCATATCTAGCACAATGAGTCTATTGAACTTGGCATTAATTAAAAAAAAGCCCAAGGAAAATGTTGACCAGTAATGACAATTATGCCGGCTAATCTAAATGCTTCTTCACGTTCCATTTAAAGATGTACTTAGTGGGTCTATTTTTATATTATTCGTTCGTTTTTCATTTATATATAAAATAAATGAGAAAACAAAGTAGCAGATGGTAACACACGTGTGGTAAATATTAAACAGCCTCCGTGGACTTCGGGGTCGGTAAAACAAATATTCTAGTGGCCACCTTGGAATTACAAGTGCCGCAGTGCGCCACTGAAGGACCTTTTTTAATATTGTGTAACAAAACATAGAACTATCATGATCAAGCACGCTGTAATAAGTTATTTTTCCAGTCGCCACGCCGGCATATTAAATTATGAGTTGCGGTTAAGTCTTAATTTCCTATATTTTCACTGAATTTAATGTAACGTTTATTTTGCAGGACTATATTAAAAGTTCAACTCCAGTATGCGAAGTGTTCAAGCGTCACGGCATCGGGCTAGTGACGTTACAACCCGAATTTATTTTCTCGTCCATGCCGGGTAAGTGATCGGTATCATTCTTCTGTTTTTGATCTCAATTTTTCATATTATGGGGATAAAGCATTGAAATTATCTTATTTAAATAAGCAGACTTATCATAAGCTATCAGTCTTACGAGACGATATAGTGTTTTCATCATTCAGTTTAATAAAAAAGAAAATTGAGACAGATCTCTAATTGGCCATCGAGCATTTGAAAAGTTAATTTACGTTTTCACCATTTTTTAAGGTACTGATGAAGAAAAGAAAGCTATGATAGACTATACTAATCTAGCGTGCTCCTGCCCCTGCGCAAAGGAATGCACCGCACCCCGGTGTTGTAAATCCCCCGAGATACCTTCAATTACTCGCATATAACTTTGCTACGAGTTCCTGAATACTTTTATAATGTCTTCATTTTACTAAAATAATCAGATGTCAGCCAAGTCTTGTCTCGTGAGAAATCAAAATAACTGTTCCTGTTTTTTATAAGCAGTAAATAATTGATGCTAAGGTACTTTTATTAGGAACGAAGGAATTGACTCATGATTTTCGAGTTCCTAATAAGTATTTTAAACTTTAAAACTTACTACCACGTAAATAAATTAAGATGAATAACCAAAGATATTCAGTTGAACTGTTGCCACACGCGGTGAAATTTCTAATCCATGACTGTTACAAAGAACCGCCTACAAGAGTGAAAGTACGATGCATAAAAACATGGGAGACGTCGGTACCCGAACATTGTCACTCCTTGCTCTTCCACGCCTGTTAGCTCGTTAGCGTACGGCCATATTACATTATACCTCCATTTACATTGATTTTCTTTGTTACCGTCGTCAAAACGTAGACACGCTCAATCATAGAAGAGAATAAGTCAGTTTTCAATTTCTCGTAAAAAAAACAACTGCATTGTATTCTATAAGTAATTTACTGAAGAAAGTGACATTCACTTTATAACATTTCTATTGCGATACCTACTGGAAATTGTTAAATTAATAATTATTATACACTGCCAAATAATTACTAACAATATCTATCAACAATAAAAACGACTAAAGCATTATTGATAATGTTGAGCCGTTTGATATATTGATATAATGAGATAATTATGACAATAATAGGATAAGAATTGAGTATATATTATATTACTTGATAATATTAGGAATATAAGTTATTATGTATAATGTACGAGTATTTAGTTTAAAGTGACAAAGGAAAGGTGGCGTACAAATACGACTGTGATGTTCCTTTACAGTATTATATAGGGAAATATAATTAAGGATTTTATGTGTAAATGTTGACTTAACATTAGATTATAAGAGCTAATGTACAAAGATTTGTTGACATTTGATTAAGAAACAAACAAAATAAATATTTCGTCCAAATTGTTGTTTTGATTTCTATTGATTAACAACCTTTAACTTGACACTGCCTTGACAAAAAACGCTTCCTGATATAAATTTACGTAATTCTATGGGAAAGCCCTTGGTCTTTAATGGGATTCTCAATAAAATATGAATAATTATTCGTAGGAACGAGGCACGTGTTACATAACATCTTGTTCAGTTCCATCGTTTATAACTACTTAGTTATGCGAATTTCAATTTAACATTAAAATTTATGTGTGAACTGATAAGGTACGCTATTAAATCATATAAACCACAAGTAGTCGACGCGACACCGGCCACCGCACGTAGGTCAACGCCATAAACTACTCCATGATAAAACTTTTAAAATGTAAATATAACCATATAAGACACCAGGGCCGCTGAACGCACAACATTATAGTATAAGGCCAAAAGAACAAGGGAGTTTAACTAATTTTAGTGCGTGCCTTATTGACATTTTTAGGTTTGTCTGCTATACCAAGACAGATCATATGGACTCGGACTCATTCCCAAAATTGACAGGTTTTGTGAAAGTTATCTCGATAAAACAAAACAATTACTTATATTACGCCTGCTTTGTGCGTTTATCGTTAACTCCGAATCGAATAATAAATTCTTTCTCATTCGTACATTTATTGCTTGTCGACAAAACTTCGTGGTAGCATCATTATATTAGAAGAATTATATTGAGGTCATCAGCTACAATATAACATTTCTTACAAGTATTTAAGATATCACATAAGGTAAAATGTCTCTTTATAAACATTTAGTGAACAATTATTAGAAGAAACGCCAGCGTCGTTTTGAGGTTATTTATAAAGCAGTAATAGTTAAGAGACATCGAACCACTACGAAGACAAATGATGCTATCTCAATAATAACCAGCAGAGTAGAATATTATCAAAACTTATAATTTGGGAATAAATTGCAAACCTGAAAATAAAATATTTGTAAACATATACTTATAGCCGAAACGATCATGTCTTTCTTTGAAAAATAATGAATATAGAATAAGTTACTATCAAAGTTGTTATCGGACTCTACTTTACTAGTTCACATTAGTATAATTATTTTATAAATCAATTATCATTACTTAATCTTCCACAAATCGGCGCATCTTTACTCTCATACCACGAAAGACACAAAACCAACATTCTCACGCTTGGTTATTGTCGAAAACAAATAGTATACCAATGATACAACCTGTACAACACATTTACGATGAATCGTTGTCGGAACTAGCTTTATCGATGTTGTTGACGTCGGTGGCGTCAGTGGTGGCACCCAACAGCATCTGACGGCAGTATGTGGGTTTGCAGAGTCGACTTTTCACAAGTCGACCGCAGAACTTGCCAGCTCCTGCCACCGATCTGTGCTGAATGGTAATATCACTCCAATGAACTTCACAAGTTCTGTTGTAAATGTAGTTTTATTAAAATCTATTGGTATAGTTTGTAGCAATTCGTGAAGAATTTTGGTCTGTTAAATATTGCTAATATACAATTATTAAATCATCCTTTAACAATACCATTATCAAGTCAAGGCAAAATCGCTAATTGGGGTCGAAATATAACCAAAATGCAGGCAAATAAATATGTTTTGAAGAATTTCAACTGACCATGATCAAACGGTAGTTAAGTTTGACAGCGTACTTGCAGTCCCCGAAGCAATTGCTCCACCCGAGCCACGGACCCATCGCACAGTTCAAAGCGCCTTCTGTCAACAGTGATACAACCCATGTTAACCGTTAGTTACGGAAAACTAGCTCATGACCGTAATCATTTGAGAGGAGTAACTAACTACTTTAGTTTATATCAGATGCTATTTTGGAGACCAAAATTGACGTCTATGGGACTCCTGAAGACCTAGGCAGTGACTTCTTTCAGAAACGGTCAGTGCATCCATGATTCGTAGAACTCAATAACTATATTGTGATGGGCAAGCACATCATCACACGAGCACAAATTTTAATCCCAATACTGTCTCAGTGGCGTAGTTGTATTACGGTACAGTGTAGTGCAGTGGTGAGGCCTCGGGTTCCTCTGCCTACCCATTCGGAGGTGAAAGGCGTGAGTGTGTGTATGTGTATATAACCTTTAGCAGGCCCGAGATCGTATAAAGAAATCCACGTATTACTAAGCTTATTGTTATTAACGATGAGATGTTTAAGAATATCAATCATATGAAATCATTATATCGATTGTTTACTATGCACAGACACCTCCTGCTTCATCTAATAGTAAATTTCAGTAAGAATATATCTTTATCCGTCATAAATATTAGATAAGAAGATGCTCAAATATAATCATATCGGCACCTTAACGACACGATAAGTAGGAATATCTGTTTGTTTCTAGTTTGCGTATTTCATCACACCCAGAATAGATCTGGGGCGAACAATGAACATTATTATTGTAGGAACGAAACGGTGGCCTGAATGTGTTGCATTCGTAGTCGACATTTTGTAAAACATTTTTAAATTTCTTTCTTAATTTTTTTACCAGGAAATACCGGTGTGTCGTTCTGTACCACTTCATTATCTTCAGAGGAAGGAGTCGGTTTTAGTTTTTTCGTCGTAACTTCACTAGCAACAGTTGTCACTGAAAATAAAATGAAATTATTACATCTGCATACATTTCAAACAATATATTCGTGTCCGTGAAATAAATAAATTTATTTTAAAATGTAGTAACCACTATCTTATCAAGAACTTCGTTTATAGCTGATATAACGTTTCTGTACTTTGCATTCCTAATCGACTTGTACTAATTTTAATGAATCTTGCGGGTTTTTATCTTTCTTTAAGAATTAGGTATTTGCATTAGACTACATGATTAAATTGTCAAATTACTTAACGAATAGTCGGTCAAGTGAAAATTTATTCCGTACTTTATAACCCTTTATGTGTCCGCTTTTTCCGAATGTATTAATGTAATAAAGGAAATTAACGAAACCTACGTATACAAAGCGACTCAAATTAATTTTTACCTTGATATATAAGTCCGGAACATATTACACGATTGAACTCGACAATGTAAAATATAATGTAGTTTTGGTATTGGTACATTGTCAACCAATACATAGTAACGTTATGTAGCTGTAGTAAAATTTTCCTAAGAAGAAAAACTAACCATGCATAGTTTCCTTATTTTGGTACACTCTTATCAACTCGAGAAATGGTGTTTGCAAAAAAATTCTTACTTGCATATGTCATCATTTTTATGAGTACATAACGACTTTAATTATTAATTTATGTAACTATGTATTTAGATTATGTAAAGTAATAAAATCGCAAATTGTATAAATATGTTATTATTTAACATTGTTAACAATATATTCTGCAGTCAGGTACCGTAGGTAATAAGTTAATAACAATTAACGAAGTATTTTAGATTATTCATTATAACCTCGGCGGAACAATACTCAAGTCACTACTAAGCGACGCTAAGAATAAAATAATACACGTTGAATTGAAGACCTCCTCCTTTTCTTAAAGGCGGGTTAAAATAATTCATAATACATAAATTAAATTACCACTCTCGACGGTCTGGTTGGAGCGACACTTCTGCAAGCAGACGTCACGGGTGGGGAAGTTGTTGTTGTTGCCGCCACAGCCGCTGAAGCCGAAGGGCTCGCACGAGTTGCGGGCAGAGTCGTAGAACCAACGCTCCTCGTACCCGCGGCAGTGGCCCACTGATACTGGCAACTTGCATATCTCTACAACAAGTTAGAGTCCATATAGGTAATAACCACCAAACGAAGTGTGGAATATACTATATTGTATTAATTGTTGCTTAATCCTCTTCCACCATCAAGTTAAGGAGTTTAAGTTTTTGTAACTCTGTCTGACATAGAAAAGTTTGCAAACAAGTTAAGAACACTACCATATAACAAAAAAAATACGGAATATTTAAGAATAGACTCTACAAAATATTTACATCACACATATTTATATCAACAAGGTTCTTTGATCGTCTGTAATAGGTACATCATTACCTGTGTAGGTGCTGGAATTCATGCAGTCTTCTTCATCCCCATCGCAGAGTGCTTCTTGGAGCGTCAACGTGAACTGACATTTCTCTAAATGTTCCTGCACAAGGCTTTCTATCTCCGGATCGTCAGCTGTTATGTTCTCCGCTGCAGTTTCCTACAATACATTTAGGTGACTATAACACGATCATATATAAGATTTTATAATAATCATGTCATAGATATTTTGACTTTAAAGTTGCACAGTTTTACTTGCACCTACTTACTATCTACTAGCTAAATCGACCTTAGGCAAATTTGATAATGAGGGAGCAAGTTACCTCGAAGCAAAACTGTTAATGTTGGGGAATAATGTTATAGTACATTCAAAATTTATGATTGTATTAAAATTATAAAATACCATTGGCTATCATTCTTGAAAGCGCAGCAATTACTATAAATTAGGCATGATATATCCTAGAGATCAAAGTTAGTTTACAGCCGTGAGGGACTAAGGTATTTCGTGGGCACGAGCTTAATGAATAAAACAAAAGCAAAAACGTACGATCTTCTGCAGATGCGCAAACCGTCGGTTCCAGGATTCGAGCAGCGTGCGCGTGAGGTGGTGCTGCGTGCGCGGGTCGCGCGACACGTACAGCCGCGCGCGCACGCGCCGCCCGCGCCCGCAGCGCGCCGAGCACGGCGACCAGCCGCCCCACCCCGTCACCGCGCACGAGCCGCCCGCCGTGTCCTGCACACACCACACCACACAACCATATAGCACTATTGCCATATAAGCGGTTTCTCCGCAAACTGGGGGACTTTTGAGGGCAAGAACTTAAACGAAGCAAAGCGAGAACATAATAAATATATCGTGAAAAGTCCTCTTTTTAGATGGAAAATTAAAGAGGTTTTTTGAAAAATTTATTTAACGAAGGTTATACTTAACTTAGTTTTGAGTCATTATAAAGCGGATATCTGGCTTGTACACTTTTATAATCAACAGACAAACTCTTCACTCTAGAACGGTTCAATCACTTTCATAATTAACTGTCTATAATCTCTACATTCTGAAAACGATCATATGATTTTATACGAAAAATACAAACTCATGCTTGATGTTAGGCATGACGACCCGACGTTTGGTGACAACCAAAGCAACACTGCCAGATTTCAAACCACTACATACTTACCACCATCAGTAGTATACAAATATAGTAAAATTAAAGAAACAGCTTTTTATGACGATTTACATACCTAAAAAAAATTGCTTCATATAACTAAATATGAAAATATAAAAATTAGAAGATTTAGTTTTTACGTCACTCCATCTTTCAAAACAAGAAAACCATAACTAATTATAGATATTAAGATTTAATCATCTGATAAACGTGAGTACGGATGTTAACGATTACAGGAAATTAATTAATACGTACCACATAAAACCAATCGAAGTTAGTAGCATTCACGTGCGGTCCTCGTGGTCTGTAAATAAAGACATGAACATTAATATATTTTTGCAGTAGCGGTCATTTTATCTCGGGTAATTATTTCGCAATATAGATCCAAGAATAAAATCACTCAACATCCCGTTCTACAAAAAATAGTATTAAAGAATAACTATTTCTTCGACATTGTTAAATAAATAAATAATAAATAAATGCTTGTCTTCCAAGGGGTTGGAACTATCAAAAACGTCTAGTTAACGAGGAAACATCATTTACTTATTACCCAAGTTCTATATATAAAAATCAGCTTTTATACTATAACGTAAATAAAATTATAATTTCATGAATATTAAGAGTGTCTGGCAAGGAATTGCCACTATGTTAAGTGTCTGTCAATGAATAACGTGATTTTTAATAATTTTCTGAAGATAATACCAAAAAATCTCACTTTATTATTTGACGAAACTAGATCGGTATTTTACATACCTTTAGTACCGTGTACCTGCCAAAGCCACTGTAACCCAAACTTCATAATGGCCCATCTTTCTTACCTGAGTTGGGAGCATGCGCTGACAAACTTTCAGCTTTTATAAAATAACGAAGGTCTGGGGTTCACGGGCTCTTAGACTATATTAAAGCGGTATAAATGTACCTAGCACTGCCTAAAAACCTTACTTCTCGCAAGGTCCAGCGTCGCAAGGCATGGCCTGGTCCATGACCATGCGCGCGCGGTACCCCACGTGACAGCGCTTGTGCGCGCGCGGCGCCAAGTAGTGCCGCGAGCGCCCGCGCACGCCGCACCCCTCGCACGGCGACCACTCCGACCACTGCGACACCGCGCACGGACCGCTCGACTCCGCCGGGTCCGGCTCGTATTCCGATGGAGCTCTGAACCAAAACCGATTGCATCGTTAGTTCTCGTGAATAGTATTAAAACGCAGCACTTAAATAAATGCTTTCTAAAAACTACATCGCTAACGTTTACTTCTGTAACAGACACGAAGTGATATAAATAGGCATCAAATAAGATTGTTTGTTTTATAAGACTTCTATATTCCATTCATCAATTATGATGAAGAATACTTAACCGTATAAGACTTATACTGTAAGTTGTAGAGACAGCAGACGTACTTGCAGTGCATGCGCGGTCCATGGCAGCGCCTGTAGTCGGTGAGCGGCGTGCGACAGGCGTCGGCGCGCGCGCGGTGCGGCCACACATACTGCCGCTGTCGCGCGGCGCGGCCCGGCCCGCACGTCACGCTGCACGGGCCCCACGCGCCCCACGCATGCGTCGCGCACGCGCCCGCACCACCACTCGACCCGATCACCTCCGGCACGTGCTCGTGCCCTACGTCTAGGCACCAACAGACACTTTTCAAAGTAGGTTAAGGGATACCGTGTTTAGACGGATACGTTATTACAATAATTATCATTTATTGAAATGTAAATAATATAATCAGTTCAAGATAAATGCGTGCAACTATTATAGAATAAATTTATCGATGCGACATTTTGTTTTTTATAACCAATTGGAAACCCATTAAAAAGAACACTTTCCAACTTTGTAGAGCCATAATTAGTGTAATAATCGAAACAAACCATAACCCGAATCTACCACTTACAGACCCTTCAAATATCAACATTATATTGTAAAAAACGATAAACAAACCTGGAGCATCGCAGCTCTTTTCATAAAGTCGCAGTCGAGTGAGACGCAGTCGCGCGAACGGTCTCTATTCTCGACATTAGAGCTGTAGAATGGGGATCGCGTGTCTCGAGGCCAGTCGGACCTGAGGGCGCGCACAGGCGCTGCTGGTATAGTTGGCATACGTCGTGACTGCAAGATAGACAGGCAATTTTATCTAAATACACAATAAGGCACCGGAGTAATGCCGTTAACTTGTTACACAAGAAGCAGTAACGAGATCCATTCCATCTCCATATCATTATAATTAAATTTACAGTTGCTTCAATTAATTACCAAACTAAGCGACTGTCAATTAGTTAAGCAATTTGATTCTTTTTGCTTATTTTCTAAAATTGTAACAATGGTATTTATTGCTATATTATAAAACGCTTACGGTGTAACTAATGCCGCTGTCAGTACCAGCATCGTAAGGGTACAGAGGCAACGTGGCAGATCTTCGCCAGGTACAATTAGCATTGCACAACTCTAACGCAGAGACGCCCACGATCCAATCAGGAGAGGGTGCCAGCTTGGCCGCCAATGATACTAAATGATGTTTGGCATCCACGCGAAACACTGCAAACGTGCTCGGGTTATTAACTCCGGCAACCTGCTGCCACGATATGCCACGAGCCTTGATTATTGTACGTATATGGTCGCTCTGCAACAATAAATTACATAATTAGAAAGAATATGTATAATAAATATACTTTTATACCTTTAATGCAGGTATCCAAAAGTATACGAAAATAGTTAGCGAAGAAAACAATCTAACTAGCCAGTACGATAGCTACGTACAAACCAAACAATGAATAGGAAAACTTAGAAATCCTAAATATTACTTTCTTCTAGTACTAGGGTACGAATACAGTGCTGCTGAGGGGCGATTACCGTGTCTGGCTATGTTATATCGAGTTTTCTACTCTGTATCAGCCCGGAGTCTGGATTTTGTATCTTATATGGCGATAGACTCGCCCCCTATTACTTCATAATACGGAATACACACGGTGTAAAGTGTATGCACCTGTGGCGCATTCGGGGGTAAAAGGCGTTAGTGTGTATGTAATAAATGACATTATAATATATTTTACCTCTGCTTTAAGTTCTTTTTCCAGCGCAGTAGTAGCGCCATCGTCTGCTAAGCGTCGAAGTCCCGTGCTAGCCACTCTACCCTCTTGCCAGACTCTATATTGGGCCGTATGTGAAGCACCAATCAAGTCCCCGAAGTGCGCGTGCGCACTTTCTGGGGAAACTCGCGGATGAGTGTTGCGTGACCATAGCCCTTCGAAAGTAATCTAAAACGAAACTTACTTATAGAATCATTTATTACGTAGATTTACCATTACATTTTAGGTACTCCCAAAAGAATTTTGAAGGTTCTAATGTTTTTATAAAATGAACTAACTCATTTCTTACCCGATATCACATCCTTTTTGTAGACTGATTTCAATAAAAAAAATAATAACCCCTGACAAAAAAAACAACTTAAAAAAATAAAATGGGTTTGTTTTTCCTTTATAAGTACCAAGTAATATTTTAAACCTAACGTCGGCACATCACGTTCGTCGAGGGACCGCTAAAGAATTATTTTTATTTCCCGGGGTTCGATCCCCGGACGCAACGACGTTTACCAATATATTAATGAAAGCCTTTTTATGTAGTTCTAAACAAACAATGGCTTTAAATATTTCGTTATTAGGTACTGTAAAAGCCACTAGGATGAAGAAAGTATTTTAAAAATTCATACCTCATACTTGGCCTCATCGCAGGCACAGCATGGCTCTACAATGGGCGGTTGTCGGGCGAAGGTAGAAGGAGCGACGGATGTCGGGCATATCTTACGCGCTAACACTGACCACGTTTTAGCGCCAATTGCGGGACCAACACGGGCACATAATCTTATACAAGTATTTGCCACATTCAATGGGGCATTCCATAAGATCTGAAATTTTGTTAATTTTTTTTTATACTTATCTTTATATTTAAAAGATCTTACATAAACACAGTTACATGCTAATTCAAAATTAAAACTGTTCATCAAACAATTTAAAATAATACAGGTAAGTTGTATAAAAATCCCATAAAATTAATTTAAACTCTACCTGCACTTCTGTTTTAGGATGAGCGGTCGCGTTGTCCACAGCCGGAGCGCAAGATTCGTGTATCTTTGTCTGAGCGTCATAGGCCTGAAAAACTCCAAGAGTCGGCAATTTTGGTGCAACTGTAGTTTTACCATTTTCATCACTACCATCTTTACCGAAATCGGCGCTTAATTCGGCCCATATAGCGAATCCTATAAAAGGGGTCGCACCTTGCCCGCTATCAACGCCGTGAAGTGAGACTAAAAATATAAAAATATTAATACCATTAAGGGAACTTTACGGTATCTTTAATGTCGAGGATTTCGAAGATACGAAAATAATCTATTGCCTATTATAGATTTATTGTTATCCATGGGCAGCTAGTCATGAAATAAGTAGGTATTGGTGAGTAAAATATTTTTTGGAAGTTGTTCGAATCTAATCCTGGTACTTATTAACTTAAAGTTTGTAACACACTAATTTACATAGTTTTAACAAAAATAACTAATATTTGGATTTAAAAATAAGTATAATACCTATTTAATACATACAAAAAAAATACACAAATATACAATAAGTACAAAAAAAAGTTGCTGTTTGATTAATAATTATTTATACTTTTAATTACTCATGCCATTAGAAATATTTTACCTACCCTTATACTTTTGTACTAGTTTTTCCAGTAATGTTGTGGCAAATATAAACTAATCATAGGATGTCAAAAAATATTAGACGCAGTACGTAGTACACATATCTCGATGGACGCAATACTATTATTATAATTAACGAACCTATCGAACGGTATCAAGTGAAACCAAAAATCTAACAAATATTATAAATGCAAAAGTTTGATAAAATATTTGGCTATTTGTTAGGAGTAAACGCAGAAACGGCTGAACTGATTTGGATGAAATTTGCCACACAGATAGACCATGTCCTAGACTAAATTTTAGAAATTGTTTTGTTTTTAATTTCTTTACAATAGATAGCGTCGTACAGATGACACTTTGGATAATTAGGTACAGTATTGGGGACTTTCGTAGCGGGTAAGCCTGTTCACACGGACGAAGCTGAGAGCAACAGCTAGTTGGTGATAAAAAATTCCACTCTTGATTGTATAAGTACAATTTTTTTATAATAGGAGCGATAACATATTAAATTCTAAGTATAAATTAACATAGGTTCCTTACCTGTATAAAGTTCTCCAGGCAGGAATAAGTCGGGCTCGCCGGCAATACCTAACCGATAATACGCATCCGCGGCTGCGCGCGCCGGGGCGCGTTCACACTGCGGCAGCGGCGATGCGTAAATCACTATTAAACTTGTCGAAAATATGCTCCAAGTTACCCACCTTTTAATATTTTCCATTTTTACAATAACTTCACTGCAAGCATCAAATAAAACGTTATTTCAACAATCAATACATTTTATTATTTTAAATCAACATAGGTCTTCATGCAAAAAGTTGCATTTGATCAATAAAGTGTTCAGTTATCTACATTATGTCATGATGTTCTCGAACTAATTAAAATCACCGAACTCACTCCGATTTCCTATTATTGATAATTATTCATAGAACCTTAGGTTACATACACAAATATTAAAGTAAAAAGGATATCTTTTTCAGCGACAATATGTATTGTTCATGTGAACAATGCAAT